>NC_090657.1:184097393-184350725 GCF_040937935.1 Hyperolius riggenbachi | reverse complement strand
TGGCATGAAAGTCCCTCTTTCTTATCTTGAAAATTTGGGAGATAGCTTGCTATCACAATCCTGGGGCCTGACATGTTATCAACATGGTATGCCCCTTGGGGTTAAAATAATGTCTTATTAAAGCGGATCCGAGATGAAAAACTAACTATTAACACGTAACTTGTCTATATATCTTATCTAAAGTTTACACAGCAAATCTAACTGAAAAAAAGCTTTAATAGAATATGATTATTTCTTCCTGTGATACAATGACAGCAGCCATGTTGTTTGTAAACATTACACAAAGGCAGGCTTATCTGCATCTTGAGCAAAAGAAACCTAATCCCCCCCTCCTCCTCCCTCCTCCCCTCTGCCTCTGAAATCTCTGGCTAATAATTCCTCCCCCTCCTCCTGCCCAGACTGAGCTCCCATGAGCCCTTGCTACTGTCTGAGAGTGCCTTGGCTCTCTGACAACCTGTGGGCGTGGCTTGTTTAGTTTATAAGGGATTAGAGTATTAAAAAACAAAACAAAAAAGCATTTGGCTTGAGGAATGCCCTATAAACAATAGGAAAGGAACACAATTATGCAATGAGTAAAAGTTCACCTCGGATCCACTTTAAGTGCAATGTAACAGACACTGGCCCTTATTCAATTCACTTTTTCTCCTAAGTTTGCTCCTAGGAGATCATTTTCCATCTTCTGTTTAAAGGACAACTGAAGCACGAGGGATATGGAGGCTGCCATCTTTACCAGGCAACTGGTATTGTTTAATAAGAATTTAATATGGCAGCCTCCATATTCTTCTCACTTCAGTTGTCGTTTAAAATGACTTTTCAGCACTCTACAACTGAATAGTAACAAAAAGCAGATGCACTGTACTAACAATAGAGCATGTTCTTGCTTGCTGGTGGCTAATAAGGCATTTTATTGATAAGATGGGAAAATATAACCTAGGAGAAAACTTGAATTGGATCGAGCTCACTGTCCTTAAAGTGACACCGAAGCGAAAAAAAAAGTCTCAGAGAACAGGCCCCCAAGGGAATGGAAAGCAAATTACACAGAAGGGAGCACACCAGACATTTGAGTAAGTTCCTCTGCAAGCACTCTGCAGGGGCCCGGGGGAGCACTATTCACTGGGGGGGGGGGGGGGGGGGGGGGGGGCTGCTGGAATGAAATCTGATCTATGCTGTGCTTACATGTGTTTACAAAGCAAGCTAGTTATGGCAGTGCAGTTTCTAGGAGAAAAAATAATAAGTAATGGAGGACATGACATCAGTATTGGCTTCATTTAGAGGGAAGTAAGATATAAAAAAATCTCTATATTTACTATATAAAATTCACTGAAATCAAAATGTGGACAATACAATACACCTGCCATGTAAGAAGAACAAGTAGTTATCTACCTTTTTTCCTGGGATAGTGTGGCTGTCCCTGCTGCTTTAACTCTATGTCTGCTTCCATGAAAGCAGGTAGTAGACACACTTGCAGATCTATTGCAGGATTTGTATCAGCTGTAAAAAAGAGATGTTTTTCTTTACAGGTTATTATGCTGTTGCTTATCTTTCAGAGCAGAGAGGAAGTTCTGAGTTCAGGTCCGCTTTAACTGCTTGAAAGTAAAAAAAGGGTACTTCATTTTATTTTTGAATCCCCCTTTAATTATCCTCTCGACCGCCTGTAATGGAATTATTGTGTTTATTTTTCTCTCGCGCTCTCTTTTCTTCGAGAGGCGGTTTTGCTTCCAGCGTGGCGTTTGATTAAGATATAGATCTTTGCAATCCTAACGGTGCTGTCATTAATCTAGGGAAAGCAATAACCTCTCGAAGCCTTGGGAAATTTACATCCCTTTAAATCTTTAATCAATGTTAAAACATCTGGCAGGCAATGCATTTTATATAAGATCATCTATTATACGCATCTCGCCAGCACAAAGAAAATACTGCACAAAAAAACAGAACTTCAACAATATCTTAATTCTGCCTTCTCAGGCTCTAATTCGAAGGTTAGTTAATTAACCGGACAGGAAACAAAACAGCCCACTTGGGACTCCTCCCCCACCTGCGGCCATGGCAGCCGGGGGAACGCGTGGCGGGTTTAAGTGATTGAGCATATTGTGAATCCTCTCTATATTTTAATGGATGAGACGATAGATGAAGCGTAACTCAATTTGAGGACAAGGCACCTAACTCAATTTGCGAGCGCTACGAGACTGAATCCATCCCCCCCTTATTCCCCCTTCATGCATAAAGCAGAAAGCAAAATGTAGGTCTATTACATGATAGGCTAAATAGGAAAAGATGCAAATGAGCCGAGAAGAATCACATTTTATAAAAGGTTTTTGTTTTTCTCACTGCTAGCCTAATTTAAAGAGGTTTACATTCATTAAAGATGGTCTATGTTACAAAAGCTTGTTGTTGGGTAATTCTGGCTTGTAACCCTCCCCACAGCCCTACTCTTTAGCACCATGCTTTTCCATTTTTGGGTAACTCTGGTGTGTACTCTCCCCACAGCCCTACTCTTTAGCACCATGCTTTTCCATTTTTGGGTAACTCTGGTGTGTACTCTCCCCACAGCTCTACTTTTAGCACCATGCTTTTCCATTTTTGGGTAACTCTGGTGTGTACTCTCCCCACAGCCCTACTCTTTAGCACCATGTTTTTTTTTATTTTTTGGGTAACTCTGGTGGTGTGTACTCTCCCCACAGCCCTACTCTTTAGTGTCAGGATATACACAGTAGGATAGGGTACAGGACAAGATAGCAATTTTGTTTAACTCGTATCTTGTGGGAGCCTCCAAAATACCATGGTATGTAAGAATTTGCATTCCATTTCCTGTAAACTGCAGTAGCGGAGCTTAGCTAGCCTCTAGAAAATGTGTAAACCAGCCATTGTCATGAATAGACTGATGTGTGTAACGATTGTGGAATTCCCTCCGTGATCAGCGCACAAGACGTGCGCTGACACTGCGGAAATCCTCCACAAGCGTGTAATTTGAGGAAACCCAGCAAAAGGTGCGATGCACCTGTAGAGGGAAATTCCTGTCGACAGGTGTAGCTGTGGAGTGCAGAGGAACAGTTCCTCTGCCCTGCCACAGACGCCAGACAGGAATTGTACGAAGGGAAGAAGCGCAGGGCAAGATAGCCCTGAAAGAGAGAGATCAAAGCGACACAGGGTATGTGTGTTCACCAAACTAGTCGCCACCCTGCGACGATGAACACACAACCATGAAGACAAAGCGAGAAGGCAATCGCCAGAGATGGCGATTGCTAACAGCGACACAAGACCGAATAAGCACAGATGAGGAATGTATGTATGTCCACCAATCTAGCCGCCAACCTGCGACGGACACACAACAGAAGAAACCAAGTGAGAACGCAATCGCAAGAGAAGCGATTGCGGAAGAGAATGAGCACAGGGACAGATTGTATGTGTGTGCACCAAACTAGTCGCCAACCCGCGAGGGTGCACACACAACAGCAGATATGAAGTAGGAACGCAATCGCGAGAGAGGTGATTGCCAGAGGTGACACAAGGCTACAGCAAGGCAGAGCACGAGAGTAGCAAAGGAACAGCAAATCATACAATAAGAAGATAAGGAAAATAACAAACGCTAGCTAAACGCGAACACCGCACTCATTCGCAACAGTGCACGCGTTTATGCGCGGTCTCCGCGCGATAAGCACAACAGAGACAAGCACGCCTAACTAACCACCGACAGACAAACATGAAACAGAGGACGCGAGCGCTTGCTTAACGGTTACCTCACCGAGCCTCCAGCAAGCGTTCGTAGCAGACAAGACAGACACACGAAAACATGAACAAGCGAGAGATAGGATCCACAGCACTAGCGAAAGAGGATAGTGCGATCCAGGAAGACAGAACAGAAGGATCCACAGCACTAGCGCAAGGCGAGTGCGATCCAGGCAGACAGATCAGAAGGGGCTACCAGTAACAACCGCTGTTCAGGTTAGCACCCAGACATACAGAACGATTTCCTGTCGACCACCGCTGGGACAGGACAATCGCAACAGACAAACAAAACAGATAAGCAATCCTAACTGCACTAGGGAAACCTGCCTAGTGCAGTCCCAGGAATTACTCTAAGCTAATCTTCAAACAATGAGCAAGGCTGATACTCCAGGAGTGTTACACAGGACTAAATCCTTATGACCAGCCCAGATCTGTGATATCACATGGTATATATAGAGCAAGCCTACAAAGGATGTGGCTAGGCAATCTGCATGACAAACGTATGCAAATTCCTCAGCAGCAAGCTGCCAAACTGACAAAAGGTCTCTCTTCCAGAGACCTGCAGAATGCAGACCTGAACAGTGGTCAAAAGGCTGCCTGCCTGCGCAGGCAGCCGAGCGGATCCTCACAATGTGCTTGTAGGATGTCAGACGTGAACGTTCACATAACACCTACACTGCTACCCATTCAGCCACCCTATTGTCCCAGGACACACCTACACCGTCTGGTGTCTCCAAGGAGAAAATCTGATATTTGCATGTAACCACAAGTTGTGATGTACCAAATAACAAAGCGTTGTTATAGGAGATGAGGAAATTCGATTCATTTTGGATGAGGAGTTTGGGTATCCCCAGGGTATATATTCTGTCCTATAAGAATCAGCTTCCAAGATTCAGAAATTGTATTTTCCAGGAGATAGCGACAGCTAGGTCATACCCTGATCTACCATTAGAACTGCATTTTCCCACACTAAAGTTTGGACCTTTACGCTGGGTAAAGTTCTTTCTCTATTTTATTCCCTTTTACTTTAATAGGTGAATGTCTTGCTGTGTGGCTTTACACCTTTTAACTTTGTTTTTGTAAATATTCTTGTATATATTTTCCTTCTGCATTGTTCTCCTTTTTGGGATTATTAAATCATCATTTAAAGAGAACCCGAGGTAGGGTTCTGACAATGCAATCCACATACAGAGGCTGGGTCTGCCTATACTGCCCAGCCTCTGTTGCTATTTCAATCCCTCCTAAGCCCCCCTGTGCTCTACTATCCCCCCATAAATCACAGCCGCGCTGCCGACACGCAGTGTGTCACAGCGGGCTGTGTTTATCTCTGTACTGTCAGTCTGCTGCTCCCCCTGCCTCCTGCATAGCTCCGGTCCCCGCCCTCGCCCCTTCCCTCCCCGCTGATTGGAGGGAAGGGACGCGGGGGGGACTGGAGCTATGCAGGAGGCGGGGGAGCACGCAGAGTGACAGTACAGAGGTAAACACAGCCTGCACAGCGCGGCTGTGATTTATGGGGGATTGCAGAGCGCAGGGGGAACTTAGGAGGATTGAAATAGCAACAGAGGCTGGACAGTATAGGCAGACCCAGCCTCTGTACATGGATTGCATTGTCAGAACCCCACCTCGGGTTCTCTTTAATAAGTAGTCCTCTGAGTACTAAGCAGAGCTTTACATCTCCTAGAGAGAGACTGCAGTGTATTGTTACAGTTCAGTGCCTGATTTTGTGCTTGGATTGTTCAATGCTTCCATCTGAAACTGCATTATGTGTGTGGCGTTCTCATAGCTTGGCCTAAAGCTCACAGCTAACTAAAGGTACATGAGCACCAACCTGAGTGTGTGCAGCTCGACAGCAGTGCATGAAATTATTATATGTGCCTTAGACAGGAACAGATCTTCTTTGGTACTGGGATCTGTGCATGTATGGCTTTCTAGCAGTAGCGTAGGGGACGATTCCTAGTGGTGGCTGAGTCTTGCAGAGTGTGGTTGAGGGCAACAGCTTTGTTCTAGCTTAAATAGGTCTGCTCCCCCTCTCAATCTTGGTCGAAACCATTTTTTGGGGGATTAACTGTGGAGTGCACCCTCCCCACAGCCCTACTCTTTAGCACCATGGTTTTCCATGTTTTTTGTAGCTCTGGCGGGCACCCTTCCCACAGCCCTACTCTTTAGCACCATAGTTTTCCATGTTTTGGGTAATTCTGGCGTGTACCCTCCCCAGAGCCCTACTCTTTAGCACTATGCTTTTCCATGTTTTGGGTAATTCTGGCATGTACCCTCCCCACAGCCCTACTCTTTAGCACCATGGTTTTCTATGTGTTTGGTAGCTCTGGCAGGCACCCTCCCCACAGCCCTACTCTTTAGCACCATGGTTTTCCATGTTTTGGGTAATTCTGGCATGTACCCTCCCTACAGCCCTACTCTTTAGCACCATGGTTTTCTATGTGTTTGGTAGCTCTGGCAGGCACCCTCCCCACAGCCCTACTCTTTAGCACCATGGTTTTCCATGTTTTGGGTAATTCTGGCGTGTACCCTTCCCAGAGCCCTACTCTTTAGCACCATGGTTTTCTATGTTTTGGGTAACTCTGTCATGTACCCTCCCTACAGCCCTACTCTTTAGCTCCATGGTTTTAAATTTTTGGAGATGGTAAAAAGCAAGAAAAAGTTATATGTCAGTTGGAACTGAAAATGAAATGTCTAAATAAACATACACAAGTCATACTTATCTCCCATGCATTCTACTCATCAATCTATTTCTCCTCTCCTGTGTCCAGTTTGTCCTCAGTGATCAATGGAATGGTTTGTCCTATATTTTGAAAATGGTCATTACCCCATAGCAGATTCCTGGTCCGCACACAGTTAAAGGGGTTCTCTTGCACCTTTTAAAAAATAAAAACTAAATCTTACCTGGGGCTTCTATCGGCCCCCTGCAGCTGGAATGTCCCGGGCTGTCCTCCTCCAATGCTCCGTTCCCCGCCGCCGGCACCAGTGTAATTATTCGTCTAACTAGACGACTAGAACTGCGGACCGCGCACTTCATCGGGAGCTTACTGCGCAGGCGCAGAAGAGGAAAACTTTGTACTGCGCTTTTGCAGTAATCTCCTGATGAGACGAATAATTACACCGGTGCCGGCAGCGGGGAATGGAGCATCAGAGAAAAAGACAGCGCTGCACATTTTGTTTTTTAAGAGGTGCAAGAGAACCCCTTTAAACTGTAATAATGCACACTTAAGCCATAAGGAAACATGGACATTATTTTAAATCATTTTACTTGGTTCAGGTTCACTTTAAAGTAAATCTCCATATTCATTGGTGGCATTGTCATCAAATTTCATCTATAGTCTAAAGCAGCGCTGTGCAAACTACGGCCCGTGGGCCGCAGAGAACTTTATCTCCTTTATTTGCTCACTAATTACTTCTCTAGGAGTACATCTAATAAAGCCAGCAATGATAGTCAGCTTGAGTGTGTGTGCAAATATGCAGTCAAAAGACATCGGTGCAATCTTGTCACCTGCCTGGTGTCAGGTTGGGGGTGGTTTGGGAGGAAGTAAGGTGGGAGACTGGTAGCATGAATGTGCAGCTGACAGATCTGCAGGAATTGTGTGATGTCATAATGCCAGCATGGAGCAGAATCTCAGAGGAATGTTCACAGCATATCTGTGGAATCCATCTGAGGCTGTTTTGAGGGAAGCCCTACCCAGCACGGCAATGGCAGCTAGGGGCAGCTGTTGTAAAGAAGGGGTCAGTGAATGAATTGGGTTTTATATATAGTTCTCTGTCTGGACGTCTGAATCTATTTGATTCCGAGCGAAGATACTTAAGCCCGGCGGGTCCATTTCGTATGGCCATGTTAGGGCTACAGTCTCTAGTGTGTGATTTTAGCTTCTTGTGTTATTTTTTCCATTATCCTCTTTGTGCCCCAGCTGTCCTCAGCGTTTGCTCCGCTGCATGACTGGAGAGAGATGAGGTGGGGCCGAGGAGCTGGGAATGTTTGCCTTAGCGAGATGCTAATTTCAGGCAGGATTAGAGGAAGGAGTACTTTGCACACAACAACTGGCCCTGAATACAGAGCTCACAACTGGCCCGTTTTCAGAGGGACAGTCCCTCTTTAGAAACCCAATCTCTCTGTCCCTCTTTCTTCCTCATTTGTCCCTCTTTCAGGACTCATGTACAGATTTGAGGAAATATATGTATTTTTCTACTATAAAAATGTGTTTAATATACTCTAAGGCCTGGACCCCACTACAAGTCGCAAATCACTATCGCTAGCGTTTTTTGAACTAGCGTTTAGTAAGGGATTTCCTGAGCGTTTTCCAGCGATTTTGGTAGCGATTTTAAAAAGAGTAAGCTTCTTGCCAGTGATTCTGATAGTAATTTGCGATTAGCGATTTTAATTCTGATTGGTCCTTTCAAATTATTATACATTTTTTTTACAGTTTGCAGTAATTTAAAATCGCACACAAATCTCTATGTGTAGAGTTCATGAGCGATTAGCCAGCGCTTCAATACTTTACATTGAAGCGCAAACGCTTGCAAAATGCTGCATGTCCTGTGACTGCGATTTTACTAATCACAATCGCTACTGTGGAATCTGTCCCATCTATTAATATTGACAGCGAGTTTAGGTAAATCGCTACTGATTTAAAGAGATCCCTAAACACTCAAAAAGGCACTCTAGTGGGTTCCAGCCCTGAATGTTATTTCTATCACTTAAATTGATATATTTCTTGTTTTTAAATGTTAAAATTAAGGAGAACAAATGATGATAGAGAGGACCAGTGCAGTTTGAATTTTAAAACTCTTTTGCTTCTGAATCGTTTATGGCAGTGGTCCTCAAACTAAGGCCCACGGGCTAAATGCGGCCCCCTGAGGCTTTTTCACTGCCCCCCCCCCCCCAAAACACACAATATATAACTTATAGATGCAGCTCACTGCAGATTTAAATATAGAATAGCAGTGCTGGCACCACTCATCCACATACAGTAGAAGCCAGCGAGCAGTCATTCTCTGGCTTCCATTCCAATTCTGCATCAGGTGACACTGCTGTCCAATGACAGCAGGCTGTCACCCGAGTATGGTTCACTGTCTGGTGCACAAAGATGTTCTTCGGGCGTCGCATGACTCATTGGCTGCTGCTGGGAGTTCTCCTCCAGGCATGACAGGAAGGGAATCAATACCTAGATTCAGGTTATGTTTTTCAACATCATTTTATGTATGTTCCGTCGTTTCGTCACAGTGGACTCATCTGATGAGTCTACTGTGACAAAACGCGTAGGGAGGAGCCTGGTTGGCGGTGCAAGGCTGGAGTTTTGAATAGTGGCGCGGAGCAGCGTTCTATGAGACTGTGGAGGCTTACTAAGTGGGAGCGGTGTCCCGGGAACACTTGTTACCATACGCTTGTTACTTCCTACAGCTTGTAAGTGCAATACTTTTATTTTCAAAGTTCTTAAATAAATGGGACTTCACTATGATCGCTCCTTTTGAGTCCTAGTTGTTGGCTGATGTGAGGTCTGTGAGGGATTGGCCTACCCCTGTGGCCAGAGGCGTAGCTAGGGTTTTGATCACCCGGGGACAAAGACAGTTTTTGCGCCCCCCCCCCCCCCCCCCCCCTTCCTGGAGAAAATGGATATGTGGGCGTGGTCATGGAGGGCACCATGTGTGCAGCCAGAGAGCCCACCCTGTAGGTAACCAGAGAGGTCACCTTTAGGTAGCAAGAGAGCCCCCCCCCCCCTCCCCTTTAGGTAGGTAGTGTAACACAACTGTGTACTCTGTAAAGTGCTGCAGAAGATGTCTATATATATATAAATACATAATAATAATAATAATAATATGACAGGGCATACTATGACAATGCCAGGATTAGATTGTGAGCTCCTCTGAGGACAGTCAGTGACAAAGTGGCAAAGCTGCAGTAGATATCAGTGCTATATAAAGACATAATAATAATAATAATATGATAGGATATTACACTATGACTATGGTAGTATTAGGCTGTGAGCTCCTCTGTGGACCGTCAGTGACATGACTATGTACTCTGTAAAGTGCTGCAGTAGATATCAGTGCTATATAAAGACACAATAATAATATGATTATGGTAGGATTAGATTGTGAGCTCCTCTGAGGACAGTCAGTGACATGACTATGTACTCTGTAATGTGCTGCAGGAGATGTCAGTGCTATATAAATACATAATAATAATATGGTAGGACATTAGACTCTGTAACATTAGACTCTGTAATGTGCTGCAGCAGATGTAAGTGCTACATAATAATAATATGGTAGGACATTAGACAATGACTATGGTAGGATTAGAGTATGAGCTCCTCTGAGGACAGTCAGTGACAGGACTATGTACTCTGTAATATGCTGCAGCAGATGTCAGTGCTATATACTGTACATAAACAATACCCAATGATGATAATAATAATATAAAGGTGGCCATACATAAGGTGACTTGGTGGCTCGACCATCCGATTTGATTATTATAATTGGATCCCATGAACATGCTCGATCGACGATGCAACCAATTTTGGGCCAAAATTGGTAGCATGTATTGAGCGGGCATGCTGCAAGATGTATGGCTGACTTTTTTGAATGGGTGTGCCATGGTAACGGAGCCAGTGATGGACAGGTAAAGTAAACTGCACTGCAGGGGAACATTTCACATTGGGGAACAGTACCAGGGGCGGCGAATGCAGCACCACAATACCGATTTCATGCTGAGAATAAGAGAATCGAGAATCAGACTGTAGTGTATGGGCAGGCAACAGATCTCTCCCCGATCAGAGAGAGATCTGTCTCTTGGTCAATCTGCCTATATATAGTCTGACGTATGGGCACCTTAAATGGTTAACATGTTGGCACTGCGCACTAGTACACATTCATTTAGCTTACTGTGTAATGTCTGTACAGGATGACAGGTACATTACATGACTGTATATGCCACAAAAAAAAAAAGATGCTCAGAACAAGTATTACCTGTCTATACTTAGTGTTTAATGACCCTAGTTCTGGTCACTGAGGCTGCAGAAGGGGGAGGGCTGTGCAGGAGGGGTAGACTGTCAGGGAAAGTAGATATTTACTGCTGCTAGGCAAGGGGGGCTGCCTGGGGGGACAGTAGCAGTAACGCTGGAGGAATGCTGTTTGGAGTGCAGCAAGAGCCGAGGGACTGACCCAGGATAGGAGACAGGACTTGGGGGAGAGCATAACAGCAGCTTGTTAGTGTAGAAAGCTGGCCTGGCAGCTGAGGGAGAGAGAGGTACACACAATGACAGGGCAGAGCGACGCTATACACACTGTGCAGCTATATACACATATACATCCCACCGGCTGTGGCTGACTGCAGGAGACTACTACCTGTGGATGGTTTATACCCCCCAAAGCGATATACATACCTCTTGTATCAGAGGTCGTCTGGGTGAGTGCGGGCTAAGTGGGGGGGTGCCTGTCACTCACTTGGCGGTGTTTTGGATCGTTGGGAAGTGTATTCTGCACAGGTGGATGGTGAAGGGATATTGAGGACTGGTAATACTACTCTTTGCAATCTTTTTGAAGTGTCTGCTCCTGGTTGCCGAATCAATCGATTCCTCGATTGAATATCGTTACATCTATTGGGACTGTGAGCTTGTAGTGCAATTTTCTTTCAAAATATTTTACTATAGGCAAGTGCCTACAGGCGCCTGAAGATGGAAAGGCGGCTTACTCACCTCCCCAAGCATCTCTCTCCTTCCCTATGCAGAGTCCTGAGCGAAGCATAAATGAGATTACTTACCTGGCTCTCAGCATTCCACTGACAAGATCTCCCTTCATTCGGGGGCATCTCTAGCTACACAATATTTGGGTTACCTCTAGCTACTTAATACAGAGGGTAGCTCTGGCTGCCTAATACTAAGGAGCACCTGTAGCTACCTATGACAGGCAAGGGAACTAAGAGAGAATTGATAGCTGGCCCAGCCAGCAGATTTGGTTTGGTGTTGGCTTGTAGGTTCTAGGGTGCCAGGACATCTGTGCCTATAGGCTCCTGTGATGTAAATCTGGGCCTGACCAAAGATGTGACATGATGAAATAGACATGTGCATATACAGTGGCAAGCATACAGACACTTGAGCTGTGCTCATTTTCTTTTTTCCCTGCCTGAAAGAGTTTATAATTAACTATGGAAACAGTTTTTCTCCAGTCAGGACCCAGTCGGCTCACTGATAACAAATGACAGCTATAAAACACTTTCCTAAGTAGATACCTGGGCTTTTTACTGTAAGGGCCCATTCACACTTGAACGTTTTGCCGCGATTTCGGCAAAACGCTCACACGCTAGCGCTTTTTAAAAGCGCCAGTGTAATGAAACCCTATGGGCCCGTTCTTACTTGGGCGATTTGCGCTAATCTCCGCAAATCGCTCAAAAACACTAAACGCAAACGCGTAACCTGCACCATTTACAGGCGTTTTCCCGGCGATCGCGTTTCAGGGCCATAGAAGCGTGATCGCGGAAAAATCGGCAAGTGTGAATGGCAATTTTTTTTAGTTAATCGCGCAAGATCGCATAGCAAAACGTTTGCAAAAGCTCTAGCGTTTTGCGATCAGCAAGTGTGAATGGGCCCTAAGGGGAGCGGATAAAAAGGTTGATAATTCATGTATTTTCACTTTGGGACTCTTGAGACACTGCAATTGAGCAGAGACTATAGAACATTAAATCTGCTTTGTAAATGTTTATACATAAAATAAAACCTTGATATATCTAAGAGTAATTTTTAGGAGTAGAAGGACAGATCCAATAGTTTATCTCATTAGTTTATTTTCATCTCTGGTTCACATTAAAGGGGAATTTAACTGAACTAGGGGTAAAGAGTTTCACTTACCTGGGGCTATTACCAGCCCCCTGCAGCAGTCCTGTGCCCTCGGCGCCGCTCTGGAATCCTCTGGTCCCCCGCTGTCACTTAGTTTCGTTTGACGACTCACCAGTCGCAGGCCGCCATGCGTATTATTGGACGCATTCACCAATGCAATTAGCGCTATTGCGGACCGCACGCGTAGATATGCGGCAACACGTAAATTTGTACGCATTGCGGTCTGCAATAGCGCTAATTGCATTGGTGAATGCGTCCAATAATACGCATGGCAGCCGGCGACTAGTGAGTCGTCAAAAACGACACTAAGTGACAGCGGGGGACCAGAGGATTCCAGAGCGGCGCCGAGGGCACAGGACTGCTGCAGGGGGCTGGTAATAGCCCCAGGTAAGTGAAACTCTTTACCCCCCGTTCAGTTAAGGTTTCCTTTAAGTAATAATGTAAAAAAGACTTTCACTATAACTAACGATGATAGCCGGGTGGTCACCAAAAATAGCCGAGTGGAGCACCCAGCTAAAAGAGCCTGAGGAGAACACTGCAGTCCCTACAGTCAGATTAAGTACAATCCAGCAGCATCACAGGGAGAAGAACCAATGGCTCAGGTGTGATGATGTGACACATATAAGCGTTCTGTCCTTGTATATCAAAACACAGGCACGGTTGTAACCTGTTGCACGTTTTGTACCGTGCTTAAATAAGCTACTTCATTGGGAGTTCCGGAATCCGCCTTCTTCTTTCCACCTTGTATATCAAGACATTGCTTGTTTATCAAATCAAAATTCCATTAAAAGGCAACTTGGCGGCCGATCGACCATCCGATTCTATTATAATCGAATCAGATAAAAATTAGTGCCGACAAGAACATGCCCGACCGACAAATCAACCAATTTTGGTCCCAAAATTGGTCCCATAGTCGATCGCGCATGCTGTAAGATGCCGACTTGCTTGATAGGGTGCGCAGTGGTAACAGTGTGCAATTTTGCGAAGATCGACGATTGCGACGAAACCCTCAGCACTGTTTGCCCCAATGAAAATGTCCCCCCTGATGCCCTGTGCATGTAATGCATTACCTGTCCACCGCCTCCACAGGCTCCGAACGCACTCCACTCGGCATACATGTGCACCCCTTGTGGTTACCTAGTAAGGGGCGCATGTATAACGCCGGACGTCATAGACGCGGCCACGTTACTAGTCAAGAGCATGAGCAGAGTGCGCCCGGAGCCTGCGGGGACTACCAGAAAGGTGTATGGGCAGCTGACAGATCTCTCATCACATTCCATTGGAGAGATATTTGTCTCTTGGTCGAATCTGCCCATCATCGCTAGATGTATGGCCAACTTTAAACCAAGTCACTCTCAATCCAAGGTTTTACTGTATTTTAATACTCAACAGATCCAAAATGTCATTTTTTGTTAGTGTCTCAAAATGTACCTTCCTCTGTCCTCCTCACCCCCACTGATCCAGCGCTGGGACCCGAACCCCCACAACAAGGGATTGTTGACTGAGTGCGGCTACACTGTGCATGCGCAAAACGTCTTGCACCTCTGCAGTAACATGTAGCTGTTCGAGCTTGGCTTATGTGCTTGATTATGACCATTTCTAATACAGTAAACTTCTGATATAGCAAACTACTTTAACTACTTTTACCGGTCCCTTGGAGTTTACTATAAAGGGATTCTACTGAACCCCTTCTCTCAAAAGAGGCATGTAGATGGAACAGAAGGTCTGTACCCCCCCCCCCAGAAGGATGATAACAAAAATTTGCATTCAATCGAAACGGGCCCAGCAAGTTTAATTAGCATGCAAACTGGCGTTCCCGGAAAAACATTTTACAAAACACGTGAATGGAAATGAGTTAAGAGAGACATTAATTGAGTGAGTAAAAGGCTACGAATTGTAAGCTCTTTGGACCAGGATAATCTTGAGCAGCCAATGAGCAGTGGCATAATGACAATTCATGGGACCCCCCAGCGAAAATTTGATGGGCCCCCCAAATGTTTACACCCCTTCCCAGGGCAGTTTCTAGGCTAAATTGCACCCAGGGCGAGGCTGTAAAAATTGCACCCCCCCCCCCATGGACTCACGAACCCTTACTCTTTAGGGACACAGCCACAAATAGATCGGCCTACTTACTAGTAAACGGCCACTCATGCAGGAGGAAGCAGGGACCAGGATAACACACAGGCGAAGAGAGCCCAGAAAGCCGACTCCTCCACGGGCGCCGCGCACTGACAGCCTGCAGCACCGCTACAGGACAGCAGGTGTCATCACACGGTGGTGACGTGATGATGACTTGATGTCGGACGCAGGACGCCCAGGAGGAGTCAACGAAGGTAGCGCTGGTATTCTTCTTTCATTTGGCTGCACCGCACATCACCAGCTCCCTAGCGGTTATGTCCTTCTGCCTGCACCCCCCTTCTTCTACTTGCCCGTCTGCGCCAAGGGCGGTCGCCCTGCCTGAACTGCCCAAGAAAAGGCCCTGCCCCTTCCCTTGGCTCCCCTTCACGGCCTGGGGGCCCATCTCACAAGGGTCATAAAACAAGTGTGGCTATCATGATCTTCACACCCATAACAAGTGTAGCCACAAAAACACCTATAAAGAAGGTTAGTAGTTGGAGGGCCCCCACATCTCTGGGCCCCCAAATGATCGCAGGCCCTGCTCCCCTCTTATTACGCCCCTGCCTTTGAGCAGTCTGTTGCTTTACAAAAGATAACAAAAGCCAGTAGCTGCAGGGCATGCTGAGACTAGCAATCCTACAACTTCCAGAACGGCGGCCTAACAACGTCACAAAGCCCGTCAGCCCGTAAGCTGTCCCGCCTGTCAGTCAGTGTCAGGATTGCGGCTATAAACTGGCCAGGGAGTCCATCAAGCAGTGACCAGATTCCACGGCATGCCAGAGATAATATACGGAATGATGTATCCGCGGCGTAATAAATCACAGCTTGTCAGATCTTGGCACGGAGAGCGAGCGTATTAATAATTCAGACCACCTCTATCGATAATTAATACTCCCTCCTCTGGGGCCCTCGTGGGAGAAAACCGGACTTATTTTGAGCGGGAGAATATTTAGTGCAGTGATAAGTAAGATGGATATGGGCCTATTATACCGCCGGGTGACCCAAGCGTAGATTAATGCCCGTTTTTATGCCTACCGAGCAATATCGGCGCTGCGGCCGCTCTGGACCGCTGCCAACGCAAGGTGAGCAATCCGGGATGGATATCGACTGGCCGGCATTAAGCATTTAATAGGAGGTAAAGAGGCATTTATATCCAGGACATGTTAGAGTAACAGCGGGGGCACCTTACAGAAAACCTGTAATATATGCTGCCATCTGTTCTTTCCCTGTGCATTATACAATATACACGTATCGGGGGGGCTCGCTATACACCAGGGATGTCTTCCAAGAGGGGTTTGTGTAAATTAGATTTCACATAAATTAAATAATGGTTTCCCGCTGAAAAGCTTATTGATCGCTGTAGTTAAGTTTCATGTGATATTTTCTACCCTTTACATACTATAACAGGGAATGAGAGGCTGTTCTGGACAGATATCTGGACGGGGATTTGATCTACAGAGTACATGGCGTCTTGGCGTCGGGCAGTTCGGCGCAGGGAGAGCTGAATAACTCGGAGGTGGTGTTTTAAATATTATTCCTTCCCCCGTAATTGGAAGATGTAATTCGGGTCTGGCAGCCACTGGAACCCCGAATTACCGATATGCAGGGTGTGCAGCATAGGATTTTGGCGATGACGGCACCCAGCCTCGGCGCACAGCACCAAAATAACCCGATTAGTGATCTGCAGATATGCTTGTAAACAGGGCAGTTTCAAGGCCACATAGCTTGCAGGATAATAGTGGAAAAATCGCACCTCCCCTCCATATACCCCCACCCCCATATAAGTAGCCACAAAAGCCTACAGTATTAGGTAGCCAAAGAGTGCTCCCCCCCCAGTATAGGCAGCTAGAGAGTTCCTCAGTATCGGTAGACAGACATCCCCCTCCCCCCAGTATCTAAAGGGTGCCTTGTAGTATAGGTAGCCAGAGTGTCCTCCCACTAAGTATAGGTAGCCAGAGTGTCCTCCCACTGAGTATAGGTAGCCAGAGAGCCCATCCACTGAGTATAGGTAGCCAGAGTGTCCTCCCACTGAGTATAGGTAGCCAGAGAGCCCATCCACTGAGTATAGGTAGCCAGAGAGCCCATCCTCTGAGTATAGGTAGCCAGAGAGCCCTCCCACTGAGTATAGGTAGCCAGAGAGCCCTCCCACTGAGTATAGGTAGCCAGAGAGACCTCCCACTGAGTATAGGTAGCTAGAGAGCCCCCCCACTGAGTATAGGTAGCCAGAGAGCCCTCCCACTGAGTATAGGTAGCCACAGTGCCCTCCCACTGAGTATAGGTAGCCACAGTGCCCTCCCACTGAGTATAGGTAGCCAGAGAGCCTTCCCACTGAGTATAGGCAGCCAGAGTGCCCTCCCACTGAGTATAGGTAGCCAGAGTGCCCTCCCACTTAGTATAGGTAGCCAGAGAGCCCTCCCACTGAGTATAGGTAGCCAGAGAGCCCTCCCACTGATTATAGGGAGCCAGAGAGCCCTCCCACTGAGTATAGGTAGCCAGAGAGCCCTCCCACTGAGTATAGGTAGTCAGAGAGCCCTCCCACTGAGTATAGGTAGCCAGAGAGCCCTCCCACTGAGTATAGGTAGCCAGAGAGCCCTCCCACTGAGTATAGGTAGCCAGAGAGCTCCTCTCTCATATAGGCAGCCAGAAATCCCTGGCTCCTCTGCATAGGTAGCCAGAGAGCCCTCCAACAGAATAGGTAGCCAGAGAGGTACCCCCCATATAGGCAGTCAGAGATGCCTTCTTCTTATAAGAAGCCTGAGAGCCCCCTTCCCTCTGCATAGGTAGCCAGTCACTTTCAGATGAAGGATCAGCCCCCCCCCCCAGTTTGGGAATGGTTTTTTTTCATACCTGTTTATAGGAAGAATGGAAGATGCCTGAGAGGAAATCGTTAACAAACCCACTAACAGGATTCAAATACTGACGCTAATTTGTTCCTCCTTTTTAATCTTCGGCGGGTCCTCTGCCAAGCCTGAGCTGGCATAAATCGCTGCCAGGTCGGATTCAAGTGAGATATATATTCTGCTGCAGAGCAGAGGAGCCAAGGCACTCGGTGCACCGTGCAGAGAGCTTCGCGGAAGGGTGACAAACTCTGGAGATATATGGCAAGCGGGCAAAATAAATGGCTAAAGTAATTATGGATTCTGATGACTAATAGGACCTCTCAGAGGTACTTCTACAGCAGTGCCAGCCTGAAGAGCAAACTTCTGCCAAGGTACAGTCACAGCCATGAATACTGCGGCAAGAAAGCCATGTAGAAAACTATGGCAGACTGATGAAGCTACAGGGCTGGATTTGCAGTTTTTACCGCCCAAGGCCCGCTATCACAAGCTTCCCCTGGACCAACAGCATCCTAAACTTCACCCCAAACACAGCAGAGATTAGGTTGTAGGCTCAGAAAACGAATGAAGGTTGTAGGCTCCTCTGAGGATGGTTAGTGACGTGTTGGCAAGGATTACATTATAAGCTCCTTTGAAAACAGTTAGTGACATAATGGCAGGGATTACATTATAAATTCCTCTGAGTGCAGTTAGTGACATGAAGGCAGGGATTACATTATAAACTCCTCTGAGGACAGTTAGTGACATGATTGCAGGGATTATATTATAAACTCCTCTGAGGACAGTTAGTGACGTGATGGCAGGGATTACATTATAAAATCCTCTGAGGAGAGTTAGTGACATGATTGCAGGGATTACATTATAAGCTCCTCTGAGGACAGTTAATGATGTGATGGCAGGGATTACATTGTAAACTCCTCTGAGGACAGTAAGTGACATGATTGCAGGGATTACATTATAAACTCCTCTGAGGACAGTTAATGACGTGATGGCAGGGATTACATTGTAAACTCCTCTGAATGCAGTTAGTGACATGATTGCAGGGATTACATTGTAAACTCCTCTGAGGACAGTTAGTGACGTGATGGCAGGGATTACATTATAAAATCCTCTGAGGAGAGTTAGTGACATGATTGCAGGGATTACATTATAAGCTCCTCTGAGGACAGTAAGTGACATGATTGCAGGGATTACATTATAAACTCCTCTGAGGACAGTAAGTGACATGATTGCAGGGATTACATTATAAACTCCTCTGAGGACAGTTAATGACGTGATGGCAGGGATTACATTGTAAACTCCTCTGAATGCAGTTAGTGACATGATTGCAGGGATTACATTGTAAACTCCTCTGAGGACAGTTAGTAACATGATTGCAGGGATTACATTATAAACTCCTCTCAGGACAGTAAGTGACATGATGGCAGGGATTACATTATAAAATCCTCTGAGGACAGTTTGTGAAGTGATGGCAGGGATTAAATTATTAACTCCTTTGAGGACAGTTAGTGACGTGATGGCAGGGATTACATTATAAAATCCTCTGAGGACAGTTTGTAAAGTGATGGCAGGGATTACATCATAAACTCCTCTGAGGACAATTAGTGACATGATTGCAGGGATTACATTATAAGCTCCTCTGAGGACAGTTAATGACGTGATGGCAGGGATTACATTATAAACACCTTTGAGGACTGTTAGTGACGTGATAACAGGGATTACATTATAAAAACCTTTGAGGACTGTTAGTGACGTGATGGCAGGGATTACATTAAAAACACCTTTGAGGACTGTTAGTGACATGATAGCAAAGGATTAGATTGTAAGATTCTTAGCGAGCGGCACATTCCGTGAGTGACAGGCAGCTCAGAGACAACTTTTAGGGCCCATTCACAGTAGGGCGATTAGCGGGCGATTCCCGCTAATTGCCAAATCGTTAGCACTTTTTAAAGCGCTAGTGCTATTCCAATCTATGGCAGCGATCTCACTGCTGCATTGGCGCTGATCGCAGGTGTTTTGTGATTACAGCAAATCGCAAAATGCATTACCTGCAGCATTTTTGCCGTGATTCTGGAGTTATCGCAGTATAGTGCTTAATAAAGCGCTGATCGATTGCTCTGAATCGCGGAAGTGTAGTGATTTTACCGCACTAATCGCCGTAAAATCACCAGCGCATTTTGTGCTTTTTAAGTGTGAACGGGCCATAAGTGTCCATGCGCTGCCCCTTGATCCCCGGAGTGCCAGATCTGGTTGTGGGTAGTCGCCCACCGCTATGTGCCAACTCTGTGTAACAGGATAAATGTACAGCAGGCTAACTGCTACTGCCACCCTGCTGCCCACAGCCTGCCCCTTGCTTTCCCGGTGACCTAGGCCATGGCCTTTGAGGCCTTACCTGAAATCCGGCCATGTGAAGGCTGACTACACTGGTTTTATTATGGATTTTATGTTTAAAGTTTACCAAAGACAGTCATAAAATCTGACTAGCATTCTTATTACACATAGTGCAGTATAAGGCTTTTGAAAATCCCAGCTTCTAAAGCCTCCTTCCTTCACAGGCTTAATAATTTTTGGCTGGATGGTCGATTTGTGGGCCGCAGGACGAGAATCTAATGTGCATGCAGCTGCCCCACAATGATTTATTGATCTGCCAGAGCAAAGCAATGAGAGGAACCTGTCCCAAAGGATACTGCTTGATCATGTGTTGCCCGTTGTTCCTCTTCTCCACTCCATAGAACAGTACACGACGCTCAGTGCTTGTTACCTGAACTTTCACCAAGCGAGCAACAATCATTAGGGGCAACAGTACCTGATTGACTGAACACAGCTTGAAGCGGATCCGAGATGAAAAACGAACTATAACAAGTAACTTGTCTATAGATCTTATCTAAAGTTTAGATAGTTTACACAGCAAATCTAGCTGCAAACAGCTTCAACAGTATATGATTATTTCTTTCTGTGATACAATGAGAGAAGCCATGTTCTGCTTGTGATCATTACACACAGGCAAGCTGCTCTGCATCTCCAGCCCTCAGCCTGTGAAAACTTCACTCCCTTCTCCTCTTCCCTCCTCCCCTCTGGCTCTGAAATCTCTGGCTAGTAACACCTTCTCCTCCTTCTGACGAGCCTGAGTTCCCATAAGGCCTTGCTACTGATGCTACGTACACACATGCGACAACGATCGTTCGTTAAGAACGACGAACGAACTTTTAATTGATGAAAGAACGACCTAAGTAAAGGTAGTTTTAAAATGTGTGTAACGATCTGATCGTTAGAACGAACGTTACATCACGTAAAAGCACTTAATGCGCCTGCGCATAAAATTGTAAAGTTCCTTGGAGAAAAAGTGAAATGCGCATGTCCAGCCTGGTACGAACGATCGTTTCCAACGATGTACCACTTTTGCTAACGATCGTCGGTGGTAAAAATCCGCCAAGACAGAACTTTGTTTTGTAGCGATTTGCCTCGTTCGTCGTTTGCCTTAATAGTCGTTGGTTCGTTTTTTGTAACGATGGTCGTTGGTAAAGATCGGGGAACGATCGTTACAAACGACTATAGTCGCATGAGGCACTCTGGAGAAGCTGTGAGCGAGGCTTGTTTAGTTTATAGGGAATTAGAGTATTAAAACGGAAAAAAAAGTATTTGGCTTGGGGAATGCCCTATAAACTATATGAAAGGAACACAATCATGCAATGAGCGAAGGTTTATCTCGGATCCACTTTAAAGGGAACCTTAACTGAAGTGTAACTTACCTGGGGCTACTACTATCCCCCTTCAGACGTCCTGCGCCTGCGCTCGGACAAACCGATCCTCCGTTCCTCCGCAGCGAGTCAGTTTCATTTTTGGCAACTGGCCAGTCAATGGCCACTGTGCCTGTTCGGCCAAGGCCTCCCATGTTCTCGATCACACTTCCGTCGCTGACAACATCCTGCGCATGCACAGTAAGAGAATATCTCGTGCCGCGCATGTGCAGGACGCTCTCGGCAACTGGAGCGTGATGAAGGATGCGCGTGGCCAGGGACATGCAGACGCAGTCCCCAAAAACTTCCCCCTCCCCATAAAGCTAATTTGAATGTTAAGAGTATTTTTTTAGCTCACTGCTAAAGTTTACAACTGGTTTTTGACCACTAGCATGCAGTCTAAAGTTTATTTTATAATTTTAAGGATACCTTAGCTGTAACGTGTTTTAAAAAAGGACGACTTCTGTGTGTATGGGGAGCTGCACTGAGTCTTACTGTCCCTCAGATGCCCTGGCATCACCCTCTGTTCTGCTCCAACTCGGCCCGTTCTGTGCGCTCCCTGGCAACTCCATATGACATGAGAGCACATGCAAGGTTGTAAGGCACTCTAGCAAAAATACTGCGCATGCGGAGCGTAGTATATCCGGGTCGAAGGTCACTGATCCCACTGACCAGGGGGGACCGAACGGGCTGAATTGGAGCAGAATGGAGGGTGATGTAAAATTGATGAGCTCTGGCCCATAAGATATCACTAACTGCTCTTGTGGTTGGAGGGGTTCCTCAAAGCCTTTCTGTTATGAGGGGGTCATGGTGGTCTCACTTGTTATGCTGTAGTTGGAGTGGAGTCATAAAAAAACCTCTCTGTAACTTGTGTATTATTTTAATTCTTTATGTATTTATTGTATTTATAAAGCGCCAACATATTAGTTTAGGTTACAGACAATATTTAGGGGTGACATACAGCAATATGACAATACCTGAATACAAGAAAGACCACAGTATGAGTAACAAGGTAATGCTTAGTCACTGGAGGGGAGCATGGAGATTAGGCAAGTTAGGTTCACTCAGATGCATAGCATGGGTTTACAGTAATGGAGGTGCATGATCAGGTAGGACACAAAAGGAGGAGGACCCTGCCCAAAGGCCTACAATGTAGAGGGAGAGGTAGGGACAAGAAAGGTAGGGGACCAGAGTTCAGCTGTGGGTTTAGAGCACTTGTGAGGGGTAGTAGGCCAGAATGAAAAGGTGAGTTTGGAGGGCCTTCTTGAAGATGTTGAAGGAGGAGGCTGTAGTGATCTAAGTGACCAGACTTGTTATATTATCTCTGGGCGATAAGTCCCCAGGCCATGGGGGCCCCATTGAGGGAAACAGGAAGTAGTGTCTGTATGTAATTTGGGCCCCATCAGGTTTTCTAATGGGGGGCCCAATGACATAGTTAAACCCCTGCACATATATATACACAGAGGGAGATACTGCTTGTTTGGCAGTTGGAAGCAGCCGTTATTCCCCACAATGCAACAAAGTTCTCAGACAGGAAACAGCCATGGCCCTGACATCACACTGTGGGAGGGGTTTCACTATGATATCAGTCATACAGACTTCCCTGATGATCTATATTTGAGGAAAGGTAAAGATTTCGTGGCTTATGTCACAAAGAGGGCTTCACTGAATCACCAACAACAACAACAAATCATTTGTAAAGTGCTTTTCTCCCGTAAGAACCACAGTGCATAAGCTTATCTCAGATCAATACTTAGTTGTAGTTTGTGATGTGTTACAGAGGAAAAAGTTATGAAGTTATGTGATAATAAATGCCAGGCTTAACAGGTGGCTTTTCAGTTTTGATTAAACAAGGTTGGAGCTGTCTTGTGTGTGACAAGGTATTCCAAAGGGTAAAGGCAGCATGACAGAAGGCTCTGGCTCCTAAAGCATGGCTAGGTGAGAGGGCATAGCAAGAGTACACAGGGGTGTGCCAGTGCAGGAGGGAGCATAGGGGATAGGCTTCCAAAACAGCCAAATACTAGAACAGAACCTCTTTTGTCGTCCTCCCCCACCCCCCAAGTATAGGTAGCTCCCAGTTATCCTCCCTAGCACAGGTAGCCAGATGTCCTATATATAGCTAGATGTCCATCTTTTTGTATTTTGGGGTCGGAGCAATTTTGAATACCGTGAGTCGGAATTGGAGTTGGATAACTCCAAAGCTTTGGTTTCTATGGTGGTCACATGTGATGACAGTTGGCACTCACACCACAGAGAAGGAGCACTTCGGAGAATGAAGATGGATCCTGGAGAGGTGAGATTTTCTGCTCTACATTGTGCATACTGCCCATGGGTCCGCTCATTTCTCCCCTCCTTCCTCTGCCCCTTCGCCCTGGGTGGTGACCTGCTTCACCCGCCCTGACAATGTGTTTAGGATGAGGGGAAGCTCAACAGGATAAAAGAGAGAGTTCCAGAGTGTGGGAGTAGCCCAAGTAAAGTCTTAGAGCTATGCAACGGAAAAGGTCATAAGTGAAGAACATTGTGCTGATGAATCAACCCACTCAGGATTTTCATGCTCTGCAAAGGACATCAACAAAGAGGAAGAGGAAGCAGAGAAGGATCCATTAGTTGGAGAACCCTTATCCAGCTATTAACGTTGAAAAAGAATTGAAGTCCATTTCCAAGGGAACAAAGCTTTCACGTAGAAGAAAAAATGGGTTTGAATTAGGGTTCTGAGCAAAGACTTTGAAGAGCCTTCTGAGAGCCTCATCAAGACGTACCTTCGGCGATGGAGCTGAAAGCGTCCCGTATTTATGGCAATTTATGGAGTTTATTGAGAGAAGCAACATTGATTTTTAAACCACCCAGTTGGAAGGGGAAAAAAATTATTAATGGTTCCCAGTAAAAAGCATTTTATTAGAGGGAAACAGCAATGAGTCATTTTTCAGAGACCGGAGAGGAAGGGCCGCTCGGAGAGCCCGCATTTGCAAGAGATATTTTTTTTAATAGAAGCGGCAGTCCATAAAATGTCATGAGACAATATTATAAAATGGGTTTGATGGATGCCAAGGGAAAGAGTGGGAAGCTCAGGTACTGAAGGCATCATAAAGGCTTCTGAGCAAAACTATATTTTACAAGGGGGGGGAGTCAGTTATTTTTTCTCCTTTACATTTCTCTTGTCTACAGTCTAATGCTTTGCACAGAGCCCGCGGCATTTTAAGAGCCGGCTATGGAAGAAAGGAATGAAGAGATAAAATATAGCAAAAACAAGCGGAAAAAAAGTCAGAGGGACTGAAATGAAGCTTAGCTAAAATAAGATCTCTAACAAACACACCGTAACACTGCATACATCTTAAGGCTCGTATTCACGTGCAACTATTCCATCCAACTACCAGCTAAATGTGGTGTTGGATGATAGTTGGGCGTACGTGCAAAAGACAAGACATACAACTGATAACAGGCGGTTTGCCAGTGTACAAGTAGTTTGAAGAACTGCACAGGCATTATTTATATAGTTAAAGTGTACCAGAGATGAAAAAAAATATATATACATATATGGGGCTTCCTCCAGCCTCCTTCGGCCTAATCGCTCCCTCACCCCCGTCCTCCACCTTCTGGATTCACCGTAAGAGCTCCCATAAGTTCGGCCAGTCGGCACATGCGCAGTGCGGCTGTGCGCACTCCCCCGCCGTGCACCTGTGGCTGGGAGCATTAAGCTCCTGCGCATGCTCCCAACCATGGGAGCGCAACGGGGGCGCACACAGCGGAGCCACACATGTGCAGTAAGACTGGCCAAACTTAATGGAGCCTTTACAGTAAATCCAGAAGGGGGAGGATGGCGGCGAGGGACTGATAAGGTTGCAAGGGGCTGGAGGAAGCCACAGGTATGTATACATTTCTTCTATACTCCCGTCTCAGAGACCCTTTAAAGGAGTTGGTTATGTAGTAGTTGATCAGCGTGTGTGTACATACTTGTTGTGTAAACAACAAGTTGTGCGGCTGATTATGTTGTGCGGTTGGTAACTTGTGCATTACGTTTCGCGCATGCATTGAGCCTTAGAAATGTTATTCAGTGTCTATCCTGCACTTAGCAGAACATGCTCCTAGCCATATAGAATGACAATTGGACTATGCTGTGGTTGAACTACATTGATTTCAAATAGGCTACAATACGCACTTTTGTTTGATATCAGGATTTTATATGCTAGACAAGAAAAAAGGCCATTGCTTTTACTTCTATTGTTTCTGGTATATGCAAGGCCTTGTGCACATGTTAGATGGTTCTCAGCTTAGGCGGCTGTCATGGCCGTCTTTGCCAAGAGCCTTGTGTATGCATAGCCTTCCTGATGTGTTGCCAATAAACCTGGAGTGCCAGATCATCTCAGACAATCGTAGGCCAAGTGCATAGTTCTCCTACTTACCTCTCTTGCTTGAAAACGCTCGGTTGTGTATTATACTCCACTACCTACCGTAATTTGGATAGTGAAATATACGTAACTTTTACCAATATTTTACTAACGCCTAACGTGCACACTAGCCCTCCGTCTACCATTGCCTAACCCTAACCGATTCACCCAAGGGAAAAATTCACCTGTATTTACACCTAAACTTAACCAACAGGAGCTCTCCATCTACCAAAGCGTAACCCTAACCTATCCACTGCCACAAAATACCTAAACCTTACTGAACCCTCAGCCAATGCCTAAACCTAACAACACCACCCCTCCTACACACACACACACACACACCACAATCTGTATAAATTTTAAAGTACCCTGAAATGTGCAGATAGGCCAACCCAAATCAATGTCAATCAGAAAGAAGCAGCTGTGACCTCAAAAACCGCACCAAATCAGCACAATAATACAAAATTCCATCCTTTATTGAAATTTGACACAAACAACTAAAAACAGTTAAAACCAGGTGGGGAATGACATATAAACCCCAAATATTGGAGAACCGGAAGAGTAATAAGGTGCTGATAGTGATACGGACACACCACTCAGGGTGTGAACAAATTTATGTATCAGGGTGCACAATATAACTGTATTGTCATGCGGAAGCAATATACAACTATGATTATGCAATATACATCAATAAAGAACAATGTGCAAAATACAAATATATATATATATATATATATATATATATATATATATATATATATATATATATATATATATAATATATAACACACAAATTCATAGTGTAAAGTGGCAACAAGATAGAGCAGGAGTGTGACAAACCATCATAGAAAAATATATTAGAACAAAGTGCAAGATGTACAGAGTCCACTATAGAGACTGAATGAGCACTGTGCAATGAATGCAGACAGAAAGTGCAGTCTAAAGAAGTAAGTATGAAACATACACCAAAGTAGTGAAAAGAGTCCTATCGGTAAAAGAAGTATCTCCACGGGTTCCCACCGCTGCTATCGTTTATTAGCTTTGAGAAAGCTACTCCTGCGCCGCCTCTGATAGGCTTCAGCCTATCAGATGACGGCGATCCCCGGCCAATCAGAGGCCAGGGATCGCGGATCTCCTTTTCCCGCGTGTTTACAATTAGCCTGCGAGCCGCGATCGGAGGCTCGCAGGCTGTTTACGGAGACACCCTCCGTGAACTGACATGGAAAGGCCGCTCGTACGTGCGATAGGTGGTCAATGCACGTGCCACCAAACCAGTTTCTACTACCATGCTGGTGCTTGCCACTTCACCAGGGTCTATAGTATGACTGGTGCTAGGTCCAGGAGATGCTACGCTTCTGGTGCATGCCTCACCAAGAAAACTCGGATCAGCGCTAGCACCACTCTGCTGGCTTCGAGTCTGATCCTGCGCCACCTGCGGTCCAGTGACATGGGGTGTGGTACGCCTGGCTGTAGCCGGGACCTCAACCTCGTCATTGCTATCGGTCAGAGAGCCACTGCTGTTCACCGGTTCGTATTCTGACCGAGATGATTTGTCGGATGAGGCTTCCCAATCGCACTCACCCCACTGGGCCAGAATCTCGGCGGCCTCTTCAGCGGAATACCCCTTTTTTTGCCATGGTGGACTGCTAAATTTAGGGGGTATTCCTCTGAGACTACCCGGGAAAAAAAGCACCTACCTAGTAAAAGGGAGTACTTGTGAAGTAGAAAGCTGTGGTCACTGAGTTTTGATTAAAAAAAAAAATCAAAACTGATCTTTACAGTGCAACCGCTATTGTATAGTGTTTTTTGCAGTGATCAGAAAAAAAAATTCTGTCACTACAGTGGGGCGGGTTGAACGCAAGTGCAGGCGAACGATCAGGCCTGATCAGTCAACCACTGCGTTTTTAGTGTATCCTAGTGACCCTAATATAATTACAAATACTATATAGTAGCAATGCTGATTAGCGACAGTGATGATGCTAATCAGCAACTAATTAGTGACCGTGGTGGGGTGGGCTGGGTGCTAACTGACGCTAACTACCCAACGAAGGGCCCTAGCTAAATAACTCGCCTAACTGTTAACACTAGTGATACTAAAAAAGTGACAGTTTTCACTGATCACTGTTTTTAGATCACTAGGATAGTGACAGGGGATGATCGGGGGGGATGTGAGGGTGTGGACGGGTGATCAGAAGCCCGCCGGGGGCAGATTAGGGTCTGATCTGATGGGTAGGAGTGCTAGGGGGTGACAGGTGGTGACAAGAGGTGATTGATGGGTGTCTCAGGGGGTGATTAGAGGGGTGGATGGATGCAACCAATGCACTAGGGAGGTGATAGCGGGGGTCTGAGGGGTCTCTGAGGGTGTGGGCGGGTGTTTGGGTGCCTGCAAGGGGCAGATTAGGGTCTGATCTGATGGGGAGCAGTAATGGGGTGACAGGGGGTGACGGGGTGATTGATAGGTGATCAGTAGGTGATTACAGGGGATAATATATGCAAGCTATGCACTGGCGAGTTTATCAGAGGGGGGCTGAGGGCGATCTGAGGGTGTGGGCGGATTAGGGTCTGATCTGATGGGTAGCAGTGACAGGTGGTGACAGGGGGTGATTGATGGGTGATTAGTGGGTGATTAGAGGGGAGAACAGATGTAAACAATGCACTTGGGAGGTGATCTGAGGGCGTGGGCGGGTGATCAGGTGCCCGCAAGGGGCAGGTTAGGGTCTGATCTGATGGGTGGCAGTGACAGGGGGTGATTGACAGGTGATCAGAGGGTGATTACAGGGGAGAATAGATGTATACAGTACACAGGGGAGGGGGGGCTGGGGAGGATCTGAGGGTGTGTGTGTGTGGGTGGGGTGATCAGGAGCCCCCAGGGGGCAGTTTGGGACCTAATCTAAAATATAGCGTTGACAGATAGTGACAGGGGGTGATTGATGGGTGATTAGAGGGGTGATTGGGTGCAAACAGTGGTCTGAGGGGGAGTCTGAGGGGTGTTGTGGGCGATCAGGGGGGCAGGATCAGTGTGTGTGTGCTTTTACATACACAGCTGCCTCCTCCCCTGGTGGTCGCTCGATTACTGGGACCACCAGGGGAGGAGGCAGCCAGTATAACACTCTTTGTTAGCTTAACAAAGTGTATTATACTTTAGTAACGGAGAGATCGGAGGGTTAACAACCCTCCGGCGCTGCTAATTGGCCGGCAGGTTGATGTCGCGGGTGGGCGGAGCCTAATTCCGGCGGATGCGCGCGCATCTATGCGCGCGATCCCCGGCTAATTAGTCCCCCAGGTGCCGCCGCCGATCGGCGTTACGCGGTCCTGGGGGAGCCACGTTGCCGATGCCCATAGGTAGTGGGCGGTCGGCAAGTGGTTAAATTATGGGCTTGTAATTAGGGATGGATGCAAAACTCAAAAAATGCACCTTTATTTCCAAATAAAATATTGGCGCCATACATTGTACTAGGGAAACATTTTAAACGTTGCAATAACCAGGACAAATGGGCAAATAAAATGTGTGAGTTTTAATTATAGGCAGACCTAGTAGATAGCAATAGGTTGGCACTGCAGTACGGATATAAACAGTCCTAGAACATGCATTAGTGGAGTTAAATGTGACTCTTCCTAGACGTCCCTCATCAGCGTGCTCTTGCTGGCAGGTGTCAAGTATAAGCAAGTAAGTAGAAAGGAGAATGCTGGCACTGCTGCGGTGACCGAATTTATTGTTGCAAAATATTAATCAAAGTTGCAAAATCCAAAGCACAAAAAGTGGTACACATACCATGAGTAAGGAGGCACGGTGGTGGTAATGGTGGGTGCCGGGTACAGGATGCCTGATGGCCGTTTCGCACTGCTGCACTTCTACGGAGGCTACAGTTCCATTAGTATTGGCTCCTGGATAAATAGCGGCAGAAAGCCAGGCATGTGACATCACACGCGTACGTAGATACCCATGGCACTTAAAACGAACGCGAGCCAAATTGGTGCAAGCGTCGTGCATTATTATGCATAGTGAACGCGTAAAAATGGCTGCAATGGAGTACTCAGGTGGTATTGGCAGGTGTCGGGGACCGCCATGGGACAGCGGTCTCCTGTGCGTATGCCGATATCTTTCTAGCATGGTGGGAGGAACTTTTTATACATTCGGTTGACAATCCATATAGGTCTGACCTAAGGATGTGGTCCAGGTACGTGGATGACATCCTAGTGTTTTGGTCCGGGACTTGTGAAACTTTTTTTAACTTCGTATCCCATATCAATTGCAACAACATCAATATGGCATTCACAGCCACATTCCAACCTAAAAGTATTGCCTATCTGGATCTCGAATTGACAATTGAAGGAAACAAATTATTATCAAAGGGTACCAAAAACCAACAGCATCTAATGCTTTATTGCATAAATCTAGTTTCCACCCTGTACATGTTACCCGGACCTTGTCCTGTGGCCAGTTCCTCAGACTTCGTCGGAACAACGCGTGTGACGGGATTTTCATCGACAGTCTGAGCGGCTGGGTAATAGGCTATTAGCCAGAGGCTATGGAGAGCAGGACATTCAGGAAGCGTTCAAGAAGGCGAGCTGACAGAAAAGATCAGAGCCTCTGATGAGGGAAACCCCTATGGTGAATTCCCCATCTGGACAACGGAGAGTCCCCTTTTCATTTGGCTACACATCCATGGCAGACCAAATGAAAAAAGTGATTTCTAAGAACTGGGACATTTTACTCAGAGACCCCATTTTGAAACCTTTAGTTACAAAAGGACCCCTATTTTCTTTTAGGAGGTCTCCGTCAATTGGCTCCCTGATCAGCAGGAGTGAATTTAATTCACCAAGTGGAAGTGACTGGCTACGTGAGGGTGGCCCACAGGGGAACCATTGTTGTGGCCACTGCAAATCGTGCAGGCAGATGGTAATTGGTTGTAACTTCCACATCGGTCCACTTCAACGATCGGTATGTTCCTTTTTTACCTGCCAGACGCTATTTGTGGTATACACAATGTGGTGCTCCTGTGGAAGGTTCTACATAGGGGAAACCACAAGGTCCCTGAATGAACGATTTAGAGAGCACTACAATTGGATGAAATCAGGCAAAGGATCCCCGCGAGTGATCCAGCATATGCGGGAAACACATAATGGTGATCCCACTAAACTCGCATTCGCTGGAATAATATATGTCTCCCCTGGGTCAAGGGGCGGGGACAGGGAAAAAAGAATGAAAAGAGAAGAAGTGATGCGGATCTTACAATCAGAAGCCATGGGACCACTGGGCCTTAATGATTACATGGATCTTTCATGTTTCCTGGACCCTTAAAGAGACTCTGAAGCGAGTATCAATTTACTTTTTTAACATGCAGTAATGTTAATCAGTATAACCGCTGCTAAAACACTGCTATCCTACGGCAAAACGAGGGGTCTTTACCCCCCAAATCCCCCCTGCAAAATCCATGACTTTCTTGGTCGTGGATTTTGCTGCTCATGGAGGCAGAGCTATGAGCTGCAGCTCTGCCTCCATGCGCGTCAATCTGCCAGCGAATTTCGGCCTCTCCCCCGCCCCTCTCTGTGAAGGCAGATTGAGAGGGGCGGGGAGAGGTGGCGATCAGCAGGGATTGACGTGCTGAGAGGCAGAGCTACAGGGCTTAGCTCTGCCTCTTCAGGAAGCGTTCCCCCTGGGCTTACAGAGGGGATCTGGGGGGTAAAGACCCCTTGTTTTGCCGCGGGATAGCAGCGTTTTAGCAGTGGTTATACTGATTAATATTACTGCATGTTAAAAAAGTAAATTGATACTCGCTTCAGAGTCTATTTAAGTAGTCTATATTGCCATCTGTTTGAAGTCATCTTTATGTATACTGTCTACTTTGTACTGTAATTTTTTAATGCTGTTTTTCAACCATTCTAGGTTGGGCCTTCCACTGGCTTGGCCCCCTTATCTCACCACCTACTAATTGCTTACTCCCTATATGGTTTTTATCATTTAAGGAGTTTGGTTTTATGGTGTCCCCCTCCCCCCCCCCCTCCCTATTTACCTTTTGTATGGATTGTGTCCACAATCCAACGCACATGGTCTGATTCATTTATGCACTTAGGAAAACTTATCACTTATTCACCTCTTTCAGGTTTACCCTGATCTTACACTTTATTTTCACTTTTTTCCCCTTCTCTTCCCTCACTCTTTGTTCCTTCTTTCCCTTTCACCCTTGTTCCTTTGGTGTCTGAATGTAGCCTCTGTAGAAGTGCAGCAGTGCGCGGAACGGCTGTTACCACCACCGTGCTTCCTTACTCATCTTTGGTATGTGCACCACTTTTTGTACTTTGGAGTTTGCACCTTTGATGAATATTTTGCAACAATAAATTTGGTCACCGCAGCAGTGCCAGCATTCTCCTTTCTACTTACTTGCTGAGTTTTAATTATGGCAGCATATATTATTTTAAAACTATAGTGGCCAAAAACTGAGAAATAATGATTTTATCAATTTTTTCCTTATTTCTCCAGTTAAAACACAGTTAGAATTACCCCCTAAGATATAGATTGTTTTGTTGTGATAATTAGTAATAAAGTTATAGGCAAATGAATGGAAAGAGCACTGACGGGTGAAAATTGTTCTTATTTTTTTAAGGGGAAAAACCCGTGGAGGTGAAGTGGTTAAGGTAGGGGCGAGCCCGATGGGAAGGGGGGGGGAAGAGTCCCATTGAATAGGGGCAGCTCTTTAGAAGTCCTGGAGCCTCGCAAGTGATGCAAGAGGATGACATCAGTAGAATGTTGGAGGACTGGAGAAAGCATGTTGGGGAGTATTTGGCTGAGAAGCGAGATGTATGAAGGGGTAGTATGGTGGATGGAGGAAGCATAGTTCAGAGCATATAGAAAATCATGGCTACTTGCAGACTGAACTGCAAATTGTACTATAAAGACAGCAGACTGAAGTGAAAAACTGATTATTTTCTGGTTAATTGTTCTGGTAATAAAGGTGTGCGCTGTGTTACTGGAACGCAACTAAAAAGTAATGACATAAAAAATGTACAAAATGCATCTCTCATTTGCCCCCAATTCTCTGCTTGCAACAGACAAAGCTTTGAAAACAATGAGTCTGGTAAGCAGCCATAGAGGCTTCCTCTGAGTCCCTCCACAGTAATGTACATAATGTGACAACCCGTCACTGCCTGTGGGGATGGCTCTGATGCAGCTTGATTAGATAGCCTGCTTTGTTCATGCAGAAACACTCCCATTCCACATAGCCGTCACTATGTGTAACACGCGTGTCCTCTACATATGTGCAAGGTCCTCTTCCCCTCCTACTATAACCTCTTTTGCCCCACCTCTTAGGTTGTACGCCTGATGGGACAGGTCCTCTTCCCTCCTACTATAACCTGTTTTGCCCCACCTCTTAGGTTGTACGCCTGATGGGACAGGTCCTCTTCCCCTCCTACTATAACCTGTTTCGCACCACCTCTTAGGTTGTACGCCTGATGGGACAGGTCCTCTTCCCCTCCTACTACAACCTGTGTTCCCTCACCTCTTAGATTGCAAGCCTGATTGGACAGATCCTCTTCCCTCCTACTGTATTATGTGTTCTCCACCTCTAAGGTTTCAAGCCTGATGGGACAGGTCCTCTTCCTTCCTACTGTAAACTGTGTACCCCCATCTCTTAGGGCTCTTTCACATTAGGGCAGACTTTCTGCGTTAACGCAAACGGAAAGCCGTTTGCGTTAACCAAGGTAAGATGAAAGTCCATAGACTTTCATTTTACCTTTCACACTCGACGCTGCGTTTCGATGCGTTGCGGTTCCGACGCACCCGGGCGCAGTTTTTCCTCCAACGCACCCGCGAGCCGGCGGTTTCCGTCGGGTTTAATTACCAGCTACCGCCGCTGATTGCGTCGCACCGCAGATACCCGACGACACGCCGCAGGCAGACAACGCGTGCAGGAGAACGGCTCCTGTTCGCGTTGTCTGATGTGAAAGAGCACTTAGATTGTAAGCCTGATGGGACGGGTCCTCTTCCCCTCCTAATACAGCCTGTGTTCCCGCACCTCTTAGGTTGTAAGCCTGATGTGACAGGTCCTCTTTCTGTCCTACTGTATCCCGTTTCCCCTTCTCAAAAATAATTGTTGAGACTAGAATTGATAGGCTGTGTTACAGCCAGCAGATATATAGATATTATTGATCTATGCACAGCGAGATCAGAGTATTTATCTAAAGAATCTGCTCTTATTGGACTATTCCACATTTCTTAGCATCCTCTGTTTCCCCACCTCTTAGATTGTGAGCCTTGTGGTTCTCTTTCTCTCCTACTGTATCCTGTGTTCCCCCACCTCTTAGGTCTTGAGCCTGATGGGACAGGTCCTCTTGCCTTCTTCTATATCCTGTGTTCCCCCACCTCATAGGTTGTAGAGTCCTCGTCCCATCCTACTGTATCCTGTGTTCCCCCAGCTCATAGGTTGTAAGCCTCTACGGACAGGTCCTCTTCCCCTTCAACCATATCCTGGGTCCTCCATCATTAAAGCCTCGCACACACTCGTCTACACTCGGCAGAGGAGGTGGTCGTGGAACTCTAACAAAATTCTAGCAACCTGCCACCCTGAAGTGTCTTGTGAAAGATCGGGAGTCCTGGATCTTCTTAGTAAAGCACATTGCTTCCCTCTATAACCACTCACCGGAAGCTGCTCTGTTGAGTGGCATGCTGTTGTCCCTTCTCCCCATTATAGCAAAAGAACGCGTCACTTGGCTGTAGCCTGGTGATGCCTCTGTACAGGTCTCGACCCCAAACTGCCCCCCGAGGAATCGAGTCACAATCCTTCTAGACTAAGTCTAAATAGCCAAGTCCATAAACACCGAATCCTGTATTCCTCCCCCGAGATATTCAAAAACTCTAGCACACTTCTCCGCTAGTACTTACCTCTTCATGGACAGAGGGAAGAGGACATACTTTGGGCTGTCCATGTACATAGCTGTCTAGGAGGTAACAGACAGCCAGGGGTGAGCCTGGGGTGCCTGGCACCTGGGTGCAAGATTTTCTCTGGCGCCTATGGGAGTGGTTAAATTACCCACTCCCAACCACATAACCACACCCATGTCCTGCCTAATCACACCCGCACCTTCCACCTCTTTACGCATGCATGTGATACCCCATTCCTACCCCTCTTCCATGGGCTTGCTCCTGGCTGGCTTTGGCTTCCTGCGAGTCTGCTGGTCTCTGGACTGACTCAGGCTGAGAGGCTCTGCGAGTCCAACGCAGTCACACACTGCGTATTTATGGCTGCCTGTGGCCACCCTACTCTCGCTGACGTCGGCTCCTCCCCCCTGCCAAGCCCAAGGTGGGCTGCCTGTATCTTTCCCGTTGCGCCACACAGCCTGCCAGTGTTGCCAACCTTTCACGTTATTTTTTTACTGACAAATACCTAAAAAATTTACTGACAAAAGATTATTTTTACTGACAAAATTTCCCCACTAAATGCACATAAGAGACAGCTTTTCCCCATGTAAATGCACATAAGAGACAGCTTTTCCCCATGTAAATGCACATAACAAGACTGCTTTTCCCCATGTAAATGCACATAACAAGACTGCTTTTCACCAGCAAATGCACATAACAAGACTGCTTTTCACCAGCAAATGCACATAACAAGACTGCTTTTCACCAGCAAATGCACATAACAAGACTGCTTTTCACCAGCAAATGCACATAACAAGACTGCTTTTCCCCATGTAAATGCACATAACAAGACTGCTTTTCCCCATGTAAATGCACATAACAAGACTGCTTTTCACCAGCAAATGCACATAACAAGACAGCTTTTCCCCATGTAAATGCACATAAGAGACAGCTTTTCCCCATGTAAATGCACATAACAAGACTGCTTTTCCCCATGTAAATGCACATAACAAGACTGCTTTTCACCAGCAAATGCACATAACAAAACTGCTTTTCACCAGCAAATGCACATAACAAAACTGCTTTTCACCAGCAAATGCACATAACAAGACTGCTTTTCACCAGCAAATGCATATAACAAGCCTGCTTTTCACCGGCAAATGCACATAACAAGCCTGCTTTTCACCGGCAAATGCACATAACAAGCCGGCTTTTCACCGGCAAATGCACATAACAAGACTGCTTTTCACCAGCAAATGCACATAACAAGACTGCTTTTCACCAGCAAATGCACATAACAAGACTGCTTTTCACCAGCAAATGCACATAACAAGACTGCTTTTCACCAGCAAATGCACATAACAAGACTGCTTTTCACCAGCAAATGCACATAATGACAAACAGCCAGTGTCCCCAGGATGTGTAGCCAGGGGGTATATGTGCCCAGGATGTGTAGCCAGGGGGTGTATGTGCCCAGGATGTGTAGCCAGGGGGTGTATGTGCCCAGGATGTGTAGCCAGGGGGTGTATGTGCCCAGGATGTGTAGCCATGGGGTGTATGTGCCCAGGGTGTGTAGCCATGGGGTGTATGTGCCCAGGGTGTGCAGCCAGGGGGTGTATGTGCCCAGGATGTGCAGCCAGGGGGTGTATGTGCCCAGGATGTGTAGCCAGGGGGTGTATGTGCCCAGGATGTGTAGCCAGGGGGTGTATGTGCCCAGGATGTGTAGCCAGGGGGTGTATGTGCCCAGGATGTGTAGCCAGGGGGTGTATGTGCCCAGGATGTGTAGCCAGGGGGTGTATGTGCCCAGGATGTGTAGCCAGGGGGTGTATGTGCCCAGAATGTGTAGCCAGGGGGTCTATGTGCCCAGGATGTGTAGCCAGGGGGTGTATGTGCCCAGGATGTGTAGCCAGGGGGTGTATGTGCCCAGGATGTGTAGCCAGGGGGTGTATGTGCCCAGGATGTGTAGCCAGGGGGTGTATGTGCCCAGGATGTGTAGCCAGGGGGTGTATGTGCCCAGGATGTGTAGCCAGGGGGTGTATGTGCCCAGGATGTGTAGCCAGGGGGTGTATGTGCCCAGGATGTGTAGCCAGGGGGTGTATGTGCCCAGGATGTGTAGCCAGGGGGTGTATGTGCCCAGGATGTGTAGCCAGGGGGTGTATGTGCCCAGTATGTGTAGCCAGGGGGTGTAGGTGCCCAGGATGTGTAGCCAGGGGGTGTATGTGCCCAGGATGTGTAGCCAGGGGGTGTATGTGCCCAGGATGTGTAGCCAGGGGGTGTATGTGCCCAGGATGTGTAGCCAGGGGGTGTATGTGCCCAGGGTGTGTAGCCAGGGGGTGTAGGTGCCCAGGATGTGTAGCCAGGGGGTGTATGTGCCCAGGATGTGTAGCCAGGGGGTGTATGTGCCCAGGATGTGTAGCCAGGGGGTGTATGTGCCCAGGATGTGTAGCCAGGGGATATGTGCCCAGGATGTGTAGCCAGGGGGTGTATGTGCCCAGGATGTGTAGCCAGGGGGTGTAGGTGCCCAGGATGTGTAGCCAGGGGGTGTATGTGCCCAGGATGTGTAGCCAGGGGGTGTATGTGCCCAGGATGTGTAGCCAGGGGGTGTATGTGCCCAGGATGTGTAGCCAGGGGGTGTATGTGCCCAGGATGTGTAGCCAGGGGGTGTATGTGCCCAGGATGTGTAGCCAGGGGGTGTATGTGCCCAGGATGTGTAGTCAGGGGGTGTATGTGCCCAGGATGTGTAGCCAGGGGGTGTATGTGCCCAGGATGTGTAGCCAGGGGGTGTATGTGCCCAGGATGTGTAGCCAGGGGGTGTATGTGCCCAGGATGTGTAGCCAGGGGGTCTATGTGCCCAGGATGTGTAGCCAGGGGGTCTATGTGCCCAGGATGTGTAGCCAGGGGGTCTATGTGCCCAGGATGTGTAGCCAGGGGGTCTATGTGCCCAGGATGTGTAGCCAGGGGGTGTATGTGCCCAGGATGTGTAGCCAGGGGGTGTATGTGCCCAGGATGTGTAGCCAGGGGGTGTATGTGCCCAGAATGTGTAGCCAGGGGATATGTGCCCAGGATGTGTAGCCAGGGGGTGTATGTGCCCAGGATGTGTAGCCAGGGGGTGTATGTGCCCAGGATGTGTAGCCAGGGGGTGTATGTGCCCAGGATGTGTAGCCAAGGGGTGTATGTGCCCAGGATGTGTAGCCAGGGGGTATATGTGCCCAGCATATGTAGCCAGGGGGTATATGTGCCCAGGATGTGTAGCCAGGGGGTATATGTGCCCAGCATATGTAGCCAGGGGGTATATGTGCCCAGGATATGTAGCCAGGGGGTATATGTGCCCAGGATATGTAGCCAGGGGGTATATGTGCCCAGGATATGTAGCCAGGGGGTATATGTGCCCAGGATATGTAGCCAGGGGGTATATGTGCCCAGGATATGTAGCCAGGGGGTATATGTGCCCAGGATATGTAGCCAGGGGGTATATGTGCCCAGGATATGTAGCCAGGGGGTATATGTGCCCAGGATATGTAGCCAGGGGGTATATGTGCCCAGGATATGTAGCCAGGGGGTATATGTGCCCAGGATATGTAGCCAGGGGGTATATGTGCCCAGGATATGTAGCCAGGGGGTATATGTGCCCAGGATATGTAGCCAGGGGGTATATGTGCCCAGGATATGTAGCCAGGGGGTATATGTGCCCAGGATATGTAGCCAGGGGGTATATGTGCCCAGGATATGTAGCCAGGGGGTATATGTGCCCAGGATATGTAGCCAGGGGGTATATGTGCCCAGGATATGTAGCCAGGGGGTATATGTGCCCAGGATATGTAGCCAGGGGGTATATGTGCCCAGGATATGTAGCCAGGGGGTATATGTGCCCAGGATATGTAGCCAGGGGGTATATGTGCCCAGGATATGTAGCCAGGGGGTAATATGTGCCCAGGATATGTAGCCAGGGGGTAATATGTGCCCAGGATATGTAGCCAGGGGGTAATATGTGCCCAGGATATGTAGCCAGGGGGTAATATGTGCCCAGGATATGTAGCTAGGGGGTAATATGTGCCCAGGATATGTAGCCAGGGGGTATATGTGATCAGTATATGTAGCCAGGGGGTATATGTGATCAGTATATGTAGCCAGGGGGTATATGTGCCCAGGATATGTAGCCAGGGGGGTATATGTGATCAGTCTATGTAGCCAGGGGGTATATGTGCCCAGGATATGTAGCCAGGGGGTAATATGGTAATATATGCCCAGGATATGTAGCCAGGGGGTAATATGTGCCCAGGATATATAGCCAGGGGGTATATGTGATCAGTATATGTAGCCAGGGGGTATTATGTGCCCAGGATATGTAGCCAGAGGGTATTATGTGCCCAGGATATGTAGCCAGGGGGTAATATGTGCCCAGGATATGTAGCCAGGGGGTAATATGTGCCCAGGATATATAGCCAGGGGGTAATATGTGCCCAGGATATGTAGCCAGGGGGTAATATGTGCCCAGGATATATAGCCAGGGGGTATATGTGATCAGTATATGTAGCCAGGGGGTATATGTGCCCAGGATATGTAGCCAGGGGGTAATATGTGCCCAGAATATGTAGCCAGAGGGTATTATGTGCCCAGGATATGTAGCCAGGGGGTAATATGTGCCCAGGATATGTAGCCAGGGGGTAATATGTGCCCAGGATATGTAGCCAGGGGGTAATATGTGCACAGGATATGTAGCCAGGGGGTATATGTGATCAGTATATGTAGCCAGGGGGTATATGTGATCAGTATATGTAGCCAGGGGGTATATGTGCCCAGGATATGTAGCCAGGGGGTATATGTGATCAGTCTATGTAGCCAGGGGGTATATGTGCCCAGGATATGTAGCCAGGGGGTAATATGTGCCCAGGATATATAGCCAGGGGGTATATGTGATCAGTATATGTAGCCAGGGGGTATATGTGCCCAGGATATGTAGCCAGGGGGTATATGTGATCAGTCTATGTAGCCAGGGGGTATATGTGCCCAGGATATGTAGCCAGGGGGTAATATGTGCCCAGGATATGTAGCCAGGGGGTAATATGTGCCCAGGATATATAGCCAGGGGGTATATGTGATCAGTATATGTAGCCAGGGGGTATTATGTGCCCAGGATATGTAGCCAGAGGGTATTATGTGCCCAGGATATGTAGCCAGGGGGTAATATGTGCCCAGGATATGTAGCCAGGGGGTAATATGTGCCCAGGATATATAGCCAGGGGGTAATATGTGCCCAGGATATGTAGCCAGGGGGTAATATGTGCCCAGGATATATAGCCAGGGGGTATATGTGATCAGTATATGTAGCCAGGGGGTATATGTGCCCAGGATATGTAGCCAGGGGGTAATATGTGCCCAGAATATGTAGCCAGAGGGTATTATGTGCCCAGGATATGTAGCCAGGGGGTAATATGTGCCCAGGATATGTAGCCAGGGGGTAATATGTGCCCAGGATATGTAGCCAGGGGGTAATATGTGCACAGGATATGTAGCCAGGGGGTATATGTGATCAGTATATGTAGCCAGGGGGTATATGTGATCAGTATATGTAGCCAGGGGGTATATGTGCCCAGGATATGTAGCCAGGGGGAATATGTGATCAGTCTATGTAGCCAGGGGGTATATGTGCCCAGGATATGTAGCCAGGGGGTAATATGTGCCCAGGATATATAGCCAGGGGTTATATGTGATCAGTATATGTAGCCAGGGGGTATATGTGCCCAGGATATGTAGCCAGGGGGTATATGTGATCAGTCTATGTAGCCAGGGGGTATATGTGCCCAGGATATGTAGCCAGGGGGTAATATGTGCCCAGGATATATAGCCAGGGGGTATATGTGATCAGTATATGTAGCCAGGGGGTATATGTGTCCAGGATATGTAGCCAGGGGGTAATATGTGCCCATGATATGTAGCCAGAGGGTAATATGTGATCAGTATATGTAGCCAGGGGGTATTATGTGCCCAGGATATGTAGCCAGGGGTTATTATGTGCCCAGGATATGTAGCCAGGGGGTAATATGTGCCCAGGATATATAGCCAGGGGGTATATGTGCCCAGGATATGTAGCCAGGGGGTAATATGTGCCCAGGATATGTAGCCAGGGGGTATATGTAGCCAGGGGGTATATGTAGCCAGGGGGTATATGTAGCCAGGGGGTATATGTAGCCAGGGGGTATATGTAGTATAGGTAGTGAGTGACAGGAGCGTACCCAACCCTCCCCTCCCGCCGCCGCTGCTGCTGCTGCTGCCGCCGCTCCCCCCTCACCTTAAAGCAGCTTCAGACCTCAATCAGCGGGCGACCCGACCAGTAAGAAGGCGCCGGACGCACCCGCTCTATATGCAGAAGTGATGTCACTTCCGCATATCAGTGCGGCATGCTAGGTCCCAGCGCCCGCCCGCCTGATCGAGGTCTGACGCGGCGGCGCCGGTGTTCCGACGTGATAACCTACACGTCGAATTTGCCTACATCCACTGTCAAACGTATACCAGGAGGATTAGGGTTAGGCACCGGCGGCTGGAGGGAGGGAGCGGCGGCCACAGGGGGAGAGCGGCGGCCGGGCGGCGCCTCTCAGAGGCAGGCGCCTGGGTGCCTTGCACCCGCCCAGGCTCGGCCCTGCAGACGGCCTTACTGTTGTTTATGCGCATGCCTCAGTAATTTGCTTATTTAGTGAATTTAGGGGACATGCTGCTTAATTTTGTTACTTGAGGGAAATGCTTCTTATTTTTATTTGTGAGACACAGCTGCCTAATTTATTTATTTAAGGGACATGACTGTTTAATTATGTTATTTGGGGGGCATGCTGCCTAACTATGATCTTAGATTTCTAGAAGTGGTTGTGTGGTTTTATTTTATATGGCGTATTTCCTTCTTTGGGGGAAGTGAATGCCCATCCAAAGTTTTACTTGGGGATTTACCGATTTGTGTTTATGCCCCAGGTATTGCATACTCGGTCTGGTCCCGGGGGTTGCAGAGAAGTGCTTTTTGAGCTGAAGGGCCATTTTGGAAATTCATAGCAGGTCTGGAATTGAAGGGGTAAAATAATTTTTGTTTTTTTCAAAACACTAAACTACAAAATTACTTGTACAGTACAACTTCACTTTTTCTTTAATTTTCCCAAAAAAGTGCAGTATCCCTTTAAAGGGCAGAAGGAAAACAGAGAGAAATCCATCATGTATCTATTTAGAGAATTAGCCTGTCTAATTCTCCCTTCATCTGTGACTAATCACAACTATAATTTGATCTCTCAGCTGTGTCAGCTGTCTGCCTCAGCAGAGCAGCTAATTTGTGAACACAAGATGTTAACCCTATGTCTGCTTCCGTGAAAGAAGGAAGTAGACACACTGCAGACTCATTGCAGGACTTGTATCAGCTGTAACAAAGACATGTTTTTCTTTAAAAGTTATTATGCTGTTGCTTATCTTTTAGAGCAGAGAGGAAGTTCTGAGTTCAGGTCCACTCTAACTGCAGATTTAGCACACGGCCTAGCAACCTGCAACTTAGCACTGCCATGCCTCCCCCCCCCCCCTACACACACACACACAGAGGTCAGCAGATGTTCTGCAGCCCACAACAGATGTCACGGCAGGGCGGCAGTACTTGATGTCACTCTGTGTGGCTCAGACACCTTGGTGGAGTATATGCAGCCCTGGGGCGAGGTCAGACGGGCACATATAGATGAGCCTCTATGTAGCTTCACTTTGATGTAACGTAGCAACACGGTGTACCTGCCAACATGCTGTCAGATAAAATCAGCGTGCTGACAGATCTTCTGAGGGGTCTGCCATAAGATGCAGCCAGCAGCACGTCTGTGCAGAGCATTCCATGCCAGCGGGAGGTGCTGCAGAGCAGCCTGTGCATCACTCCACAGAGGTAGCTGGAAATACCCTGAAGGGAGAGGAATGGGATTGATGACTTCCTTTTAAAGGGGAACTTCGGCCTAAACAAACATACTGTCATCATGTTACATTAGTTATGTTAATTAGAATAGATAGGTAATATAATCTCTTACCCACCCTGTTTTAAAAGAACAGGCAAATGTTTGTGATTCATGGGGGCTGCCATCTTTGTCATGGGGGCAGCCATCTTTTTGGTTGAAAGGAGGTGACAAGGAGCAGGAGACACAGTTCCAACTATCCTGTGTCCTGATTACCCCTCCCAGCTACACACGCTAGGCTTCAAATGTCAAATTCAAAATGGAAAAAAAAAATTGCACCAAAACAGCAGAAAGAGAACAACAAAATCAGAAATCCCATCATGCTTTGCACAGCATCAGGGGAAAAAAGCCTGGGCAGTTTTCTTCTGTGCAGCTAAAAATGAGGCTTGTATAAGAGAAACAAAGTTCTGATGCTGTGAAACTGTTAAAGAAACACAAAGCCTTTTCAGTTCTGCTGAGTCGATTTTTAGTCCGGATGTTCACTTTAAGTAACGCTACAAGCCTGGCAGTTATTCTGAATCTGTGCTGTGGACCCCTGGGACAGACACACTCATAGGGGGATTATTTTTTTACAATGCTCATTTATAAATTATTTTGTCAGCGGCTGCCCATTTTAAAATCTTTTCTCACCCTAATTTACATTTCATTTACCAGTCCTGTCAGGTGCATCACTGCAGAATGTTCATTTACCAGCGAGTTCTAAAGCCAGTAGAAAATATACCTGGTCTCCCAAAATGCTCTGGGGGGAGGGGGAGAACATAGCTAGACAGCCTAGACTAACCCTTCGTTAGAGGGTGGGGTTAAATACCAATATACAGCAATATATAGACACCAGTAATCCCTTGAATCTTTAAAGATTCCGCCGCAGTCGGCTGCTTGCCCGACGCACCTTGCCTCACATACGTGTCCCATACATGCACACGCACAAGCACTCTATGCCCTGTCGTTACACAAGCAGTTGTAATATGCGCATGCAGCATCGTGTCCATGTCGTGTATATTACAACCGCTCTCTAGATACATAGATAAGAAGTGTTGTGGATACAGAAACCAGGATAATAACCATAAAAGCGTGTATCCTGAATAATTTACTACATGTTGTGATATGTCACTCAGTAATCATAAAAGACCAGAGACTGCTGTTACGGTACTCACGACAAATCACCGCCCATAACCACCACTCACGCCGCTGTCCCATCGCCACAGGCTCCTCTTTCTGCCATCTCTATGAAGGCAGAGTGCTGTCAGCCGGTCAGGAGCCGCTTTCATTGGCTCCTGACGCTGTCTATCAATGGGAGCCAATGTGATTGGCTCACAGTGATCACGCGGTCAGAAGCCAATGAGAGCGGTTTCTGACCTGCCTACAAAGCTCTGCCGTCTAATAGATGGCAGAGCAAGCAAATTGTGGCGGATTCAGAGCGGAGAGATCGGTGGTAAAGTCAGGAAAGCACGATTCATTAGGGCGTTAAATCTACGTCCAGTCAGAGCCGCAGCACTACCTACTGGACATAGATTCGTACTGCGTCGGTCTGGAACCAGTTAAAGGACACCTGACCTGAGCAAAGATACGTATGGTACGCACAGAGATGTATGTTCATGTTTCCACATACCTCTGTTCATTATCCGTTTCTCTCCTCCCTTCCCCCCGATCCCTGTAATTGCTCCCTGAAAAATGTGACATTTGACTAAAGTAACATTTCAGACAGGAAGAGGCAGGCTTTCTGCAAAGTACCCTCCTATCACCCTCCCATTTCCTTCTCCTCTCCGTCCCCATTCACTCCCCGGCACAGGCATTGAACTACAGTCTTCGAGGGCCATTATCCATGCCAGTATTTAGGATGGACGGAAAAATGTGTTCCTCATTCATTCCCATCAATTAATTTGAGCTGTGCCAAAATGGTACGACGACCTTGGCCCTTAAAGAGAATCTGTATTGTTAAAATCGCACAAAAGTAAACATACCAGTGCGTTAGGGGACATCTCCTATTACCCTCTGACACAATTTCGCCGCTCCTCGCCGCATTAAAAGTGGTTAAAAACAGTTTTAAAAAGTTTGTTTATAAACAAACAAAATGGCCACCAAAACAGGAAGTAGGTTGATGTACAGTATGTCCACACATAGAAAATACATCCATACACAAGCAGGCTGTATACAGCCTTCCTTTTGAATCTCAAGAGATTATTTGTGTGTTTCTTTCCCCCTTCTGCTCTCATGCACTGAAGTTTCAGGCTGCTTGTTTCTTCCTGCAAACAGCTTTGCCCTTGTCTGTAATTCTTCAGTATGTGAAAGCCCAGCCAGCTCAGAGGACGATTTATCCAGCTTGTAAAAGATAAGAGAGAGAAGAGAGAAGCTGCTCTAATCCTAAATAACACACAGGCAGTGTGCATACAGGGGCCTGGACGGGGGAGTTCATAGCAGAACCACAACACTGAAGAACTTGGCAGCCTTCCAGACACAGGCTGACAAGTCTGACAAGAGAGAGATAAGTTGATTTATTACAGAGATGGTGATAGTAGAACGTGCTGCAGTAAGCCAGAACACATTAGAATAGCTTTTTGAACTTGTAGGATGATAAAAAACAGAATGCAATTTTTGTTACGGAGTCTCTTTAAAGAGGAACTCCAGTGAAAATAATGTAATAAAAAGTGCTTCATTTTTACAATAATTATGTATAAATGATTTTGTCAGTGTTTACCTATTGTAAAATCTTTCCTCTCCCTGATTTACATTCTGACATTTATCACATGGCAACATTTTAACTGCTGATGATGTCAGCGGAAGGAGATGTTACTTGCTTTTTTTATGCAGTTGTAAACAGCTGTTATTTCCCACAAAACAACAAGGCTCACACAGTGTGATGTCAGCACCCTGGTGTTGACATCACACTGTGGGAGGGGTTTGACCACAAAATCAGCCATACAGAGCCCCCTGATGATCCGTTTAAGAAAAGGAATAGATTTCTCATGGGAAAGGGGGTAATCAGCTACTGACTGGGATGAAGTTCAATTCTTGGTCACGGTTTCTCCTTAAAGATCGATGTTTGACATATCTGCTTAAGGGGAGGGAATGGGAGGGAACATCGCTGCAAGCCTGCCTCTTCCTGTATGAAAATTTGACTTCAGTCAAAAGATACATTTTCCAAGGAGTGATTACAGGCACTGGGGAAGAAGAAGGAGAGGACTGGACAGAGGAATGTGGATGCAGCATGTATCTACCTCTGTACTCACATTTGCTTTGCTTGGATCAGGTGTCCTATTGATCATTTGCCAAGCATTAATTGTAATTTTTTTTACACTCTGTTGCACATACTGAGCTGTTTTCACCACTGATACTTAAAGAAAACCTGAAGTGAACATTAAAAGTCAAAATAAGCATACACAAGTCATACTTACCTTCCATGTAGTCTACTCCTCAGTGTCTTTCTCCTGTCCCGCGTCCTGTTTGCTCACTGTGATCGGGGGAATTTTCCGTCCTCCATTTTGAAAATGGCCATTACCCATAACACCTTTCTGGTCAGCACACAATTAAACTGTAACATCGCCCACTTGAGTTATAGGGAAACAGACATTACTTGGCACATCAGTTTTCCTCTCAGCTATAACTGACAACAACTGATATTTTACTGACAGCAACCGATATATTTCAGCTCTGACAAAATATTGTCAGAACTGGAAGAGATTATTGTCAGAAGAAAATGGTGAGCTTCTGAGAGGAACTAATGGCAAGGTAACTATGTAATGTTCATTTGAAGCTACCTCATGTGTTTATTTTAAATATTTTTTACTCAGTACAGGGTCTCTTTAAAGAGGAACTCCAGTGAAAATAATGTAATAAAAAAAAGTGCCTCATTTTTACAATAATTATGTATAAATGATTTAGACAGTGTTTTCTCATTGTAAAATATTTTAAATCCCTGATTTACATTCTGACATTTACTATATGGTGACATTTTTACTGTTGGCAGGTGATGTAGCTGCTGCATGGTTTTTTGGCAGTTGGAAACAGCTGCAACCAGCTATTTCCCACAATGCAGCAAGGTTCCCAGACAGGAAACTGCCAAGAGTACGTACTCTTGTGGGAGGGGTTTCACCACAATATAAGTCATACAGCGCCCCCTGATGGTCTGTTTGTGAAAAGGAATAGATTTCTCATGTAAAAGGTGGTATCAGCTACTGATTGGGAAAAAGTTCAATTCTTGGTCGGAGTTTCTCTTTAAAGGCCTTATTTTGCAATTACATATGTTGGTTGCAAACGGTTATGTACTTGAATTTTACTGCCACACCATTCATTCCAGTTCCCTTTCTTCTTGGTAAAATTTATATAATGAATATTGTATTTTTTGCACTATAAGACTCACTTTTTCTCTCCCAAAATTGGGGGGGGGGAAAACTGTGTCTTATAGTCCAAATGCAGGGAGTTCCTGAAATCTGTGAACGCCTGCCAATACCAACCTGTAACCTGACGCAATGTCAGGGACTCCCTGTACTGTGCCCATGCAGAGGGAGACACAGGGGGACAAACGGAGGACACAAAGGGGCATAGAGGCGGACACAAGGAGGACAGAGGCGGATACATGGGGGACACAAGGGGGACAGAGGAGGACACAGGGAGACGCAAGAGGTATAAAGGGGGCATAATCCACAAGATGCTCCCTCACCATGGATACACCAGGTATAAATTATTTTTTCTCGAAGCGCCTTATAGTCTGAAAATTACAGTACTCTATAACAGGAGTTTGGGCAAGCACCATCAACCATGCCATTATAAATACAAATCAAAGGAGTGTGCAGAAAGGAACATAAATCATATAACCTCAAACTAACAAGACTATTCCAAAAATCACTGCACCACTCCAAAACGAATAAATATCCATTATACCATCTTTATTAAACTACAAAAGCATAAAAACATTTTAATCTCACAGTGCAGGGTAGCCATGAAGATATATGAATCACAATACAATGATGAGGGAATCAATCATAGTCAAAAATCACTGTGCAAATAAACAGTCCCACATGTCTTACAAGTTACAATCCATGTTCGTATATGTATATACTGAATGTTCTAATAAGATCATAAGATCAGTATAAAAGGTAAGCAGCCATCATTCAAAATGTGCAATTAGCAAATATAAAGTGCATAACATGGGCAGAAAAAGCTGTGTAATCCCCAAATCAGACCCCATGAGGGGAAAGAATAAAGACCAAAGTGGCGTGAACAAAAAGGGAGAGCAAAGGAAAATAAACACCGTCATAAGAGCAAGCAATAGAGTAGCAATAGAGTAAATCAAAGAGGCATGGTTTCTGCCCATGTTATGCACTTTATATTTGCTAATTGCACATTTTGAATGATGGCTGCTTACCTTTTATACTGATCTTATGACCTTGGACAAGCATTTCTAGAACTCATTCCAAAGAGAGTATTTCAGGAAACAATTGTAGCAATTTCCAATCCTTTCTCCCGATCACCCACGTGTACCCTAGCACTTAAACGGCAACTTAAAGGACCACTGTCGCGAAAATCTTAAAATTTAAAACACATGGAAACACATACAAATAAGAAGTATGTTTATCCTAGGGTAAAATGAGCCATAAATTACTTTTCTCCTACGTTGCTGTCACTTACAGTAAGTAATAGAAATCCGTTATTACCGACAGGTTTTGGGCTAGTCCATCTCTTCATAGGGGATACTCAGCATGGCCTTTTATTCTATGAAAAAACAGTCCTTGAAAAATAATTTATACAAAGATGCTGGCCAGCCTCCCTGCTTGCTGCACACTTTTTTGGCAGTTGGAAGGAGCAACTGCCATTCACTTAGTGCTTTTGAAAATAAAGAAAACCCTGAGAATCCCCCATGAGAAGATGGGCTGTCAGATTTCTACTACTTACTGTATGTGACAGCAACATAGGGGAAATGTAATTTATGGCTCCTTTTACTCCTGAAGAAACTTACTTCTTATCTGTATATGTTAACATATATTTTAAATTTTAAGATTTTTGTAACAGTGGTCCTTTAAAGTGAAGTTTCAGGGCGAGGGGAAAAAAAATCAAAATCCACTTACCTGGGGCTTCCTCCAGCCCGTGGCAGGCAGGATGTGCCCTCGGCGCCGCTCCGCAGGCTCCCGGTGGCCTCCTCGACCTGGCCAGGCTAGTGACAAGGCCGGGCTTCTTCTGCGCTCCAATCTGCGTTTCACGCGGGCGCGGTTACGTCATCAGACGTCCTCCGGGCTGTACTGCGCAGGCTCAGAACTACTACGGTGGTCTCTCGTGGTCGGGTATCGGAGACCACCGGGAGCCTGCGGAGCGGCGCCGAGGGCACATCCTGCCTGCCACGGGCTGGAGGAAGCCCCAGGTAAGTGGATTTTGATTTTTTTTCCCTCACCCTGAACCTTCCCTTTAAGTGAGAGGGATATGGAGGCTGCCATATTGATTTCCTTTGAAACAATTCCCATTGCCTGGCTGCCCTGCTGATCCTCTGACTTGCTAATACTTTTTTACCCGAAAGCCAAATGTGTCTACACATAATTTTTATATTACATGGAGCAGCGGCGGGAAATGGGGCCGGCGGCGATCCACATGTCGGACATAATCCGACACTCTGATCTGAATAGGATGATATTGTGATGAGTTTTATCGGCAACAGCCCCCTCTAGTGGCAGCCATCTTTATCCTAGAGGACAAGGCCAATGTCAGCCATAGTTCAACATAGGATTGGAAAGGATCAAGTAATAATAAACTATTGAATGTTGGCCCTGTCACATGGAAAGCATATTTGTTGGGAAAGAACGCAGTCAGCTGAAGACATTAGGTAGTCTTTTCCGACAGTCCCTAGAGCAGCTGGCTGTCGTGTGTCACTCACTGATAAATGTCCTGGTGGCTGCTGAGATGGTGGACGTTCCCTGGGCATGGGGAGATGCTATCACAGGAGGCCAGAGATTAGGCACAGGGGAAAATGTCACATGTCATATCTCCATGCTAGTCATCATGACAGAGTGCTATGTAATTTGCTCCGTCTGCCAAATCCAGCCCAGTGTTCCATCTCACAGCTTCTATGCCGAAAACAAGGATTTTCTCAAAGGAATATGGAGGAGAAAAATATATGTCAAACTGAGCCTATATATATGTTCTGGCATGATTGCAGACACTTAACACAGTGTCTGTCCCCCTCCGATATGCTTCCACGTCTCGTAATTCTTCCCGTTAGTGGACCCGACAAGAGTGTGTCAGCGACCTCTGACCCCCAGTTATTTTAGTCGCGGATGTACAGTAAGAAATGTTATCTAAGACGATACTCCCAGATCTCTGCATGCACCCGCACATCTTATACAACAGTGCATGATAGGAGCTGTGCAGCGAGAGCAGGTGCAGCGCGCTCTTACTGCGCCTGCATGCTAAACGGAGGGTTATAGGTCACCACTAGTTATCAAAAATTACGGATGAGCAGGCGAGTGGTGGAAGCGGGCCACAGCAAAGGGGGTTAACTTACCCTGATCTATGCATCTGGCCACCTTGCTCCACTACCTGCACAATCTTCCCGATACTCCCCCCCCCTTCATATCTGGAAGGAGGAAGTAACAGAAGGATGTAAAGAGGTGTGGAGCACTGCGGCGAGAGGCGGCGACTAGGGAGAGTTAACTCCCATTTCCCCCAATGCTTTAAAGCAGTGGTCCTCAAACTAAGGCCCGCAGGGGCTTTTTCACTGGCCCCCCAAACACTGGGGGTAATCAATACGTATATTCAATGTAATGCTTTTCAATATCATTTTATGTGTGTTCCGGCCCCCCAGCAGCGCTATTCGTGCTACTGACGAGCTACTGTTTGTCCCCTATCTTATTGCCTGATGAAGCGGGCTGTGCCTGCGAAACACGTTGCATCTTTTGGAGTACCAATAATAAATGTATTTGTTTAATTCAGACAGTATTTTCAGTCTGCTTTCCGGCCACCACTGCCTCCCAGCAAATTTTAAAACTTATTACCTTTTATCCTGCTGGCACATCTGTTCTCTTACGATAATACAAGATAATATTGATATAATGTCAATAAAGCAGTGTATTTTTACACTCCACAAGATCATACAATGCATTTTGCGAGATCGACCCCATTTCCTCAGGCAACAAGGGTGGAGCATATACAAAAAGGTATGTATGCGCTTGGCTGAGGCGCTTGGCTGAGTTACAGCCCTTTTTGTGTATGCTGCGTCTTTTTTGCCTGAGGAAGCAAGGTCGATCCTACGAAATGTGTTGTTTGATCTTGCGGAGTGTATAAATAAACTGCTTTATTGATATTACATCAATATTATCTTGTGTTTGCTTGGAGGAGGTAAGGCCACCACTGCCTCCTCTATTTTTAAACTTTTTAGATACTTTAATTATTTTGGCGCCTCTGTATAATCTGATTTTAATTTTCATGAAGGAGTACGCACACAAACCGTAGAAGCAATAAACGTGAAGTATTTATTCTCCCATCACATACATGTGCAGACACGGTCTGACCTGCTTCGGGCTGTATAGTCTGAGGCTAAGTATAGCGAGTGCTTTATAGTTGTATGAAGTGTGCTTCCCATCACAGTTCTCACAAGTCACAGTCCTTATGAGGATCCTGTATTCAATTCCAAGTTTCACCCGACAAGTCACAAAGCATCTCCACCGCAAGACCGCCATCATGCAATGCAAACAAACATAAAAAAGAAGATCACAGCCCCTGATGAGTCTGATGACAAAACGCGTAGGGAAGAGCTAAGGGCAGGAAGTGACCGGCAGTAGCAGGAGGAGACGTCCTCTGGAGTTTTAACATTCAAATCGCTTTTTTATTAGATGTTTGTGAGTATACTTCTTAGAATTACCCATTGCTGGATGCAGAGGTGGCTAGAAGGAAATCATTACCGGGGAGGCTACCACGGCCTTTAAGCGAGTACAGCTGGGCAGCAGCTGAAGGGGTTGAGCAAGGAAGTTTGTGTGTGGATGCTGGTTGTAAAACTCGGGTGTTATAGGAACCTCTGCACTATGATATGCAACTGTTTATGTTTTTGAGATACTGAACTGTTGAAGAAATCGAAGTGGATCCAGTGGAGCATATAAATTGAGATTGCTCTCTGTGAGGCGAGGCAGCCTTGCCATAATGTGAGCGTGCCAACTATAAGGTGGAGCACCGGGAGGCGGAGGTGGCCCAACAATAGTACCTTCCCTCACCGGGAATCCCATAGGGTGGTGGTTACCCTACTGAAGAAAATAATACAGACTGTACTATTATCTTCTCTTTTATGTTTTTATGCAATGCTTGATGGTGGTCTTGCGGTGGAGATGCTTTGTGACTTGTCGGGTGAAACTTGGCATTGAATACAGGATCCTCAAAAGGACTGTGACTTGTGAGAACTGTGGTGGGAAGCGCACTTTATAAAACTATAATTTCTAGAATAATGTGCATGTAGCATGTGGAGAAAAGTGCTGCAAGCCCGGATTGTATAGGGTTGATACTGATTACAGGGGAGCGCAATCGATTAAGACCTAGAATAGCGAGCGCTTTATTGCCGCAATGAACATGGGTGCCTATGAGGTGCCCAAGCTTACATAGTGCCCAAACTTATGAGAGACACAATATTGGATCTGTACAACAGCACTGAAGTCGGCACAGATATTGGAAGGTTTGCGGCAGGGGGAAGTTGGGTGGTTGGTAAGGGTTAGGCATGGGAGGGTCAGGTAGAGCTAGGCACTGGTGGGGGATTGGTTAGGGCTAGGCATGGGTTGTGGTCTGTTATGGTCCGGTATCAGTGGAGGGGACGTAAGTTAGGGTAAAGCATAGGTGGGGGGACATGGTTAAGGTTAGGCATCAGAGGGGCGGGAGGGGGGGGGGGTCTGTTAGGGTGTTAAGCATCATGGAGGGAAGTTGGTTATGGTTAGGCATCGGTTGAGAGGAGGTTGGTTAGGCATCGGTGGAGTGGGGTTAGTTAAGGTTAGGCATCGGTCAGTAGTGGGGGGGAGGGGGTTGGTTAGGGAATTAGGGAAAAGTATTGGTGAGGCATCGGTAGAGGGAGGGCTCCTGTGATGACAGAGTTAGGTTCAGCGTTAATAAATCTGTAAAATTTACAGGTATCTTACTATTGAAATTACCACTGCTCAATAGTAGAATATTGGTAATTTAAACAATACTCTATTAGCGGCTATTCTCACCTCCCAAATTTACCAGGTGCCTTTTCTGCATGCACGCCCCAACGTAAAGGGAACTCCCACCTTTATTACAGAAATACCATCCACCCACTACAGTCCTATGTACAGGCGACCCCTACTTACAAACAGCTTCTGTCCCGGGAGATGGAATGTAGGTTGAGTCCTGTGTTATACATGGTGAAACGTGGAAGGATTTACTTTTGGACAGCTCTGGATTTGGACATATGCATATATAGCAAACTCTGATACATAAACCTCAGCTGCCAGGTCCTACCATGTGCCTGTATAAAAATACAATGTATGACCAATTCTGATCTAGTAAACTGCTAATATAGTAAACTACTTGGCCAGGTCCCTTGATGTTTACTATATTCTGTAGATATTATACTGTAGTATAAACTATGCTTTTTTGTTGTTTCTGTTTGTTCGATGTGCTTTTAGAGTGCTTATAACAGTTTATACAATACTGTAACATTTAATAACACAAATATGTATAACAAAACGCAGTATTGTAAAATTTGATCATGAAGACAAGTTTGTTTGGATCTCTGAAACATTGTATCTCAAGTGGCTGAATAGTGTAATGGTTAAGGGCTCTGCCTCTGACACAGGAGACCTGGGTTCGAATCTCGGCTCTGCCTGTTCAGTAAGCCTGCACCTATTCAGTAGGAGATCTTGGGCAAGTCTCCCTAACACTGCTACTGCCTATAGAGCGCGTCCTAGTGGCTGCAGCTCTGGCGCTTTGAGTCCGCCAGGAGAAAAGCGCAATATAAATGTTCTGTGTTTGTTTGTTGTTTGTTTGTCAAGTCATTTTGTCAGTAGAGGACCGTCTGTACTTCAAGGATTAACAAAAAAAGTTACTTTGGCTTGATACCTTTTCTTTTATGTGCCTATAAAACTCAGTTATTTAGGAAACGGCAACCAAGGGACTTGGACAGCTTCTGGAAATGAGTAACAACGGCTCCTGACCTGTACAGCTAATTACAGCTGAAAGTCATGGAGTTTGTGGGCAGTATGTACACCAAACAGAGTGTCAGAGCTATAGTTACAAAAAAGCACAACCTGAGCTCCCAGGCAGTTTTGAATGCCTTAGCTGGCTGCAAACTGAAATGTGAAAGAATAATTGTTATGAATCGGCATAAGATTTCTACAGCAACAATGTATGTATATTCCATTTTTCTTTATCATAAACGTGGATTTTTTTTCAACACAAAACAAGCAACAGGTATACAGGTAGGCCTACACACTGTGAAAAACACTGTGCAATCTTTGCCCCCTGCACCTCCTCCATGTCCCGCCCCCGTGCCTCCAATGTATAACCTAACTAAGTATCCATGGTCATCAAAAAAACCAAGCAGCAACTGACTTAATATAGACAAAGTATATAATCTTTATTAAGTACGTATCCAAACACATAAAAACAATTACAAATCTCCAGTGTGGCTGGGAGGGAACAAATAAGTAATCAGATGAAAAATAGACAATAAACAGATATCGGGGGTGAGGAAGTAAGTAACAAGTCACATATAGATGTACTGGTATACTGAACAGCACCCACTCCTCAATACAATAATCCTAAGCATGGTGCATGTTATATGCTGTCAGTATAGTGAAAATGAATGCCTCACCGTTCCAATAGCACAGACCCTCGCAGCCCCGCCGGAGACAAGGGACCTCACATGTATCGCACCTCCTACGGTGCTTCTTCGGAGATAAAAAGATTAAAAAAGATCCGTCTTAAATACACGCTGCAATGCCGCCGAACGCTACAGGAGGCGTGGCCACACCCCCTATGCGTCACTCCGCTATGTTTATTATTATTAATTATATTCATATCTTTAATTATCATTCTAATACATGAGCAACTGTTCTTTTAATATATGGGTAGTGATTTATTATTGAAATTGCAATGGCTGTCCTTTCGCATTGACCCTCCGCAGACAGCATCATCGGGTGTGCGCCGCTCAGTCTATGCGAACGTGAGGTCGCATAGCGGAGTGACGCATAGGGGGTGTGGCCACGCCTCCTGTAGCGTTCGGCGGCATTGCAGCGTGTATTTAAGACGGATCTTTTTTAATCTTTTTATCTCCGAAGAAGCACCGTAGGAGGTGCGATACATGTGAGGTCCCTTGTCTCCGGCGGGGCTGCGAGGGTCTGTGCTATTGGAACGGTGAGGCATTCATTTTCACTATACTGACAGCATATAACATGCACCATGCTTAGGATTATTGTATTGAGGAGTGGGTGCTGTTCAGTATACCAGTACATCTATATGTGACTTGTTACTTACTTCCTCACCCCCGATATCTGTTTATTGTCTATTTTTCATCTGATTACTTATTTGTTCCCTCCCAGCCACACTGGAGATTTGTAATTGTTTTTATGTGTTTGGATACGTACTTAATAAAGATTATATACTTTGTCTATATTAAGTCAGTTGCTGCTTGGTTTTTTTGATGACCATGGATACTTAGTTAGGTTATACATTGTGTCATATTTTCCATGGACATGGAATTTTATAAATTGCTCTACTTCTTGATATTATTGTCCCGTGCCTCCAATGTCTTCCTCTATGCCACCTCTGTCTGGGACTACCTGTATTGGCAACTGAGCATACCTGTGGGGGGAGTGGAGAGGGGGGGGGGGGGTTTGAATCAATCCTTTAGTGTAACAATAGGCCTGTTATTATAACATCGGTTACAAAAACAGACATTTTCACAAAGCATTTTTTTGTTCCTGTTGTCTCTTTGATGCTGATGAAACTTTGATCTGCAGCAATGAGCTGATTCTGCCTATTCCATTCTACAGGTACAGAGGAGCATCTCGTTATACAAGCAGCCTGGCATTAATGTGCGGGGATGGGGGAACCTGCACTGCAAGACACAGCTGCAGCAATAATAATACTAATAATCATCATCATCCTCATGCTATGCTATGGCCAAAAATCAACACTAACAGCACTAACAATACAGTAACTCCTCTGCTGCTGCTACTAGCAATTTCATTCATTTATATACTAACGCAACCTATGATAGCACTAACTGTACTCATTGTAATAAATGGTCATAACAAATAATAATAATAATCTAGCTAGTATTTCTATCAAAAATAAAAACACTAGTAATAATAATAATAATAATTGTTTGCTCTTTAACCTCCAGAGCAATACGCCGCTCAGGAGGTTTTGTTACATTTTGCCCGATTCCTAAATTATTGTCCGAAATGACTGAAAAGCTTATAGCTAGCACTAGGCTAGCTAGTAGAAGTCTCCGCCACCCGCCGCTCCCCCGTTTATACATTACCCAGCATGGATCCAGCGATCGGCGCAGCGTCATGACGTCATGCGCAAACCCAATCCTCCCTATAGAGAGACCGGAGCTGTGCAGGGAGCCTGTGCGATCGCTGGTTCCAGCCCGGGTAATGTATAAACGCGGGGATCGCGGGGGATCCAGGAGTGCCGGACACATTTACTAGCTAGCCTAGTGCTAGCAGAAGGTTTTTCAGCTATTTCTGCATATTTACTCAGCGTGGGGCACTCCTGAGGACAGACGGCGGTATGCCCGACACAGTGTCGGGAATACCGCTATGGAGGTTAATAATAACAATAGCAACAAAACTACTATTAAAATTAATAGTTATAATAACAATTATATCGCTACTAACAATAATAATAGTAATAATGGCATTACTACTATTAATAATAAAAATAATAATATCACTACAGGTAGTCCTCCAACTTACGAACGGTGAAATTTGATTCTGTGGGAACAAGTCAAAAACATTTTCTTTTCTTCAAAAAGACCTTGTAGTTTTTGAGAAAATAGATTTAAAAAAAAAATCAAAGAAAAATGATTTTTAAAATTATAAAGTGCCACTTAGCTGTGGTACACGGAGGGCACAGGGGGACAGAGGTGCCACAGTGGGGGTGGGGGAGAGGTGGCACAAAGGGGGATACTGAAGGCATGGGGAAACAGAGGTGGCACAGAGGAGGACACTGGAGACATGGGGGAACAAAGGTGGCACAGTGGGGGAGGGGCAGAGGTGGGGCAGAAGGGGGACACTGAAGCTATGGGGTAACAGAGGTGGCACAGAAGGGGGACACTGAAGCGATGGGGGAACAGAGGTGGCACAGAGGGGGACACTGGATGCATGGGGGAACAAAGGTGGCTCAGTGGGGGAGGGGCAGAGGTGGCACAGAAGGGGGACACTGAACGAATGGGGTAACAAAGGTGACACAGTGGGGGGGGGCAGAGGTGGCTCAGTGGGAGAAACAGAAGTGGCACACAGGGGGACACTGGAGGCATGGGGGAGCAGAGGTGGCACAGAGGGAGACACTGGAGGTATGGGGAAACAGGTGGCACAGAGGGAGACACTGGAGGCATGGGGTAACAAAGGTGGCACAGTGGGGGAAACAGAGGTGACACACAGGGGGACACTGGAGGCATGGGGGAACAGAGGTGGCTCAGTGGGGCGGGGGGGGGGGCAGAGGTGGCACAGAGGGAGACACTGTTGGTATGGGGAAACAGGTGGCACAGAGGGAGACACTGGAGGCATGGGGTAACAAAGGTGGCACAGCGGGGGAAACAGAGGTGACACACAGGCAAACACTGGAGGCATGGGGAAACAGAGGTGTGGGGGGGGGGGGGGGCAGAGATGGCACAGAGTTGGGACACTAAAGCCATAGGGTAACAGAGATGGCACAGTGTTTCAACAGATTCAGGTTAAGAATGAACCTACAGCCCCTATCCCATTCATTAACCAGGGACTACATGTACTACTACTACTACTTCTAACATATAATAATAATAATGATAATAATTATAATAATTAGTATTGTTATTATTATTATAATGCCATTCTACTATTTAAGAATAGTATAACTACTACTACTAACAACATAAAAGAATAATAGCGAAAAGAATAATAGCGAAAATAACAGTAGCATACCCCTAGTCGTCTGCTTCTTATCTTCACATAGCCCTGCTTGACAATATCGTTGAAATTTGAACCCATTCCCAGGAAGCCGGCGCTGGGCTCCAGTACTAGCAGGGGAAAGTTGTCAGGCTGCACAGGAGCCCGGCCGGCACATGAGTGGGGACCCGCGGCTCGCGCTTCCCTGGCTGTTACATCCACTGTGCAGAGCGGAGAGGCAGGCGGAATCCCAGGCGGAGGGGACTGGAGCAGAGACACAGCAGCATCCTCAGCTGGCAGAGCAGCCACACACTGGACTGTACCATTCGCCTGCAAGCTGCTGTGATGATGCAGAGAGGAGGGGGGGCAATGTGATAGCAGCCCACCATTCACAAGCTGCAGCGACGTGAGCATCCAGCCTGCCCCTCCACAGTGTGGGAAGCATTGAGGGAAAGCAAACACAGCAGAGGCTCTTATGATTAGCATAGAGGAAAAGCAAACAGCAGCCTGAGTCTCATTCAGAAAGGTCACTGCAGAAGCACTGACACTGTATCTGCTCTGTGAGAGATAGCAGCCAGGTTCCTACTGCCTCTGCTGGGTGCAGCTTCCTGGGTGCTCCATGCTCTGTGCAGCTTCCTTGGTGCTCCCTGCAGCTTCCTAGATATGCTCTGCTCTGTGCAGCTTCCTGGGGGCGCGCTACTCTGTGCAACTTCCTGGGTGCTCCCTGCTTTGTGCAGCTTCCTGGGTGCCCCTTGGTCTGTGCCATTTCCTGGGTGCCCCCTGTTCTGTGCAACCTTTTGGGTGCCCCCTGCTCTGTGCAGCTTCCTAGGTGCTTCCTGCTCTGTGCAGCTTCCTAGGTGCTTCCTGCTCTGTGTAGCTTTCTGGGTATCCCCTACTCTGTGCCATTTTATGGGTGCCCCCTACTCTGTGCCATTTTATGGGTGCCCCCTGCTCTGTGCAGCTTCCTGGGTGCCCCCTGATCTGTGCCATTTCCTGGGTGCCCCTGCTCTGTGCAGCTTCCTAGGTGCTTCCTGTTCTGTGCAGCTTCTTAAGGTGCGTACACACATGCGACTATAGTCGTTTGTAACGATCGTTCCCCGATCTTTACCAACGATGATCGTTACAAAAAACGAACCACCGACTATTAAGGCAAACGACGAACGAGCCAAATCGCTACAAAAGAAAGTTCTGTCTCGGCGGATTTTAACCAACGACGATCGTTTGCAAAAGTAGTACATCGTTGGAAACGATCGTTCGTACTAGGCTTGACATGCGCATTTCACTATTTCTCCATGGAACTTCTCATTTTTATGCGCAGGCGCAATAGTTGCTTTCTGTGATGTAACGTTCGTTCTAACGATCAGATCGTTACACACATTTTAAAACTACCTTTACTTAGGTCGTTCTTTCATCAATTAAAAGTTCGTTCGTCGTTCTTAACGAACGATCGTTGTCGCATGTGTGTACGTAGCATTAGGTGCTTCCTGCTCTGTGCAGCTTCCTAGGTGCTTCCTGCTCTGTGCAGCTTCCAAGGTGCTCCCTGCTATGTGCAGCTTCCTGGGTGCTCCCTGCTCTGTGCAGCTTCCTGGGTGCGCCCTGCTCTGTGCAGCTTCCAGGGTGCTCCCTGCTATGCGCAGCTTCCTGGGTGCTCCCTGCTATGCGCAGCTTCTTGGGTGCTCCCCACTCTGCGCAGCTTCCTGAGTGCTCCCTGATCTGCGCAGCTTCCTGAGTGCTCCCTGCTCTGCGCAGCTTCCTAGGTGCTCCCTGCTCTGCGCAGCTTCCTAGGTGCTCCCTGCTCTGCACAGCTTCCTGGGTGCTCCCTGCAGCTTCCTAGGTGCCCTCTGCTCTGTGCAGCTTCCTAGGTGCTCCCTGCTATGTGCAGCTTCCTAGGTGCTCCCTGCTCTCTGCAGCTTTCTGGGTGCCCCCTGCTCTGTGCAGCTTTCTGGGTGCTCCCTGCTCTGTGCAGCTTCCTAGGTGCCCTCTGCTCTGTGCAGCTTCCTAGGTGCCCCCTGCTCTGTGCAGCTTGGACTTTAAGATTTAAAAAGGTAAGTGGGTGCTAGTATTCCTTATGGACCCAGCAGGAAACCTCATAGGGAACCGTTCTCCAATTACAGTACCCTCTTACATTACAAAAACTATTTACACGCTAGTGTGCACCCAGAGCCGGGACAAGGTCCTCCAGCACCCAAGGCTGAGACACCAAAGTGCGCCCCTCCATCCCTGCCACCCCAGCTGTCACACACTGATTGCTATTAGACTAAGAGGCGCCACAGGGCCCACAACCTCCCCAACACCTTAATATCTAGTTATATGGCTTGCAGTCACTGCTATGTATCCCCTTTTCTTATTTCTTTCTGCTTCAAACACAATTAGGAATGACAGCTGAATGAATTCTGCGCCCCCTCCTACAATGCGCCCTGAGGCTGGAGCCACTCCAGCCTATGCCTCGGCCCGGCCCTGTGTGCACCTCTCTGAACCAATCAATTGCCAGGGAAAAGTGTGTGGTGATGTGGTCTGCAGTGGTCACTCACAGTATTGCATTTAGTGGGTTTTAAAATTGTGGCAGGTAATGCAATGTGTAATTTGCGTTTAATGCAAGTATCACATTGGGCTCTATTCTCAATGAGTTACCGCATGAGTTAAATTAGGTAGTGATAAAAACCGACCAAAATATCTCCATTTTCAAATTCACAAAAATGTTTTACCTCATGCGGTAAAAGTGAGGTAAAAGTGTGGTAATTACCTCAAATTTATCTCCAATTTGAGATTCTCAATTGAAAAGTTGGTGTTAATTAAGGATGTTTTTATCACCTACAAATGGTAGGTGATAATTATCACTTCTCTGCTTTTGGCCTTCAGGATGGAGCCTTTTGAGCTTTTTTTTGCTCGAGTTTATGTCAGTTTTACATAGAAGGCAGAAAAGACGAGTGTGTCTAATCTCAAGGCGCACTTTCAGACCTAGTATAGTCTTTTAGATGATTTAATAGATTCCGAGGAGGAAATTCTTCTCTGTTCTAAAAGATAAGCAACAGCATAATTACCTTTAAAGAAAAACATTTCTTTGTTACAGCTGATACAAATCCAGCAAACAATTTCCAGTGTATGTACTTCCTGCGTTCATGGAAGCAGACATTGGGTTAACATCCTGTGTTTACACATTAGCTGCTCTGCTGAGGCAGCCAGCTGGCACAGCTGAGAGCTCAAATTACAGTTGTGATTATTCACAGATGAGGGGGAATTAGACAGGCTAAATTATATACATACGTGGTGCATTTCTATATGTTTTCCTTCTGTCCTGTGCAAGAGTTGAGTTCCCACTTTGAATGTGACAGGCTGTCCTGGGTCGTCTCTGTGTAATGGGTGGCAAGCATATGGGCTGCCCTACAGTGGTCAAAAAAGCTTTATTTCCGTACATATTATTGACAGTTTTATCACCTGTTTTATCACCTGTTTTACCGCACTTTTATCAAACATTTATCACACTTGGTAAATTTTTAGTGAATACTCACTTTTTTCACTATTTTTAGTGAATTATCACTGGAGGTAATTTTTCACCCAAAAAAGAGTTACCGCACATGGTTTTGTGAATAGAGCCCATTTTGTGCAAAAAATTGCATGCTATTTTAGATCAGATTAATTATATGCATGTTCATGTTAATTAACTTTATTTGTATGCATGAAAAAATGGCAATCCAAAAATTTGCAAATACGCACAAAAATTAAAAAACGCAAAGGGAAAAACAAAGGAAAATGCCTCCCCTACACACTGCCCCTCACATGCCCTATTCCCGGGGTGCCCAATAATAATTAATAATAATAATTGCAGTATTTCTATAGCGCCTTTCTCCTGTCGGACTCAAAGCGCATGCGAGGCAGCCACTAGAGCGCACTCAGTAGGCAGTAGCAGTGTTAGGGAGTCTTGCCCAATTAACTCCTTACTGAATTACTGGCTTACTGAACAGGCAGAGCCAAGATTCAAACCCAGGTCTCCCGTGTCAGAGGCAGAGCCCTTAACCAGTACACCATCCAGCCACCACATAGGTTAAATACCAGTAGATCGTGACTGCCTATTTGGTAGATCGCGGCCGTATGGATGCTTCCCATTAAATTTTGCGCTGGCCAAATGGAAGGCGGGGAGGAGAGAGGCAACGCGGCTGAAGAGAGGGCAGGGGCGGCACCAGGCACAACACACACACGCATGCACTCACTCACTAACACACACACACTGCCCACTGGACCGCTCCCTCAGCCGCCGACATGCTTATCTGCCCTGCAGCTGAAAGAGGGGAGACCAGGACGAGGCCTAGACACTGGAGCTGGAGGGAAGTAAGTGATTATATTAATGACATCCGGGCACCTATCCCTAGCTACCTATACTGGAGGCATCTACACCCAGCTACTTATACTAGAAGGCACCTATACCTAGCGAAGGCACCTATGCCTAGCTACCTATACTAAAGGGAACTATACCTAGCCGAAGGTACCTATACCTATCTACCTATACTGAAGGCACCTATACCTAGCTACCTGTACTGAAGGCACCTATACCTAGCTACCTGTACTGAAGGCACCTATACCTAGCTACCTATACTGAAGGCACCTATACCTAGCGAAGGCACTTATACCTAGCTACCTATACTGAAGGCACATTTTCCTAGCTACCTATACTGAAGACACCTATACCTAGCTACCTAAACTGAAAGCATCTATACCTAGATACCTATACTGAAGGCACCTTTTCCTAGATACCTATACTAAAGGCACCTATACGGAAGGCACCTATACCTAGCTACCTATACTGAAGGCAATTATACCTAGCTACCTATTCTGAAGGCACCTTTTCCTAGCTACCTATAATGAAGGCACCTATACCTAGCTGCCTATACTGGAGGCACCTATACTTAGCTACCTATACTGGAGGCACCTATGCCTTGTACCTTGGGGCTGTTCATGACAATGGGGGGGAGGGGAGGATTCTGCAACATTTGAAATGTTGGTAGATCTCCTGGACTTGGCACATTTTAAAGAGAATCTGTATTGTTAAAATCGCACAAAAGTAAACATACCAGTGTGTTAGGGGACATCTCCTATTACCCTCTGTCACAATTTCGCCGCTCCCCGCCGCATTAAAAGTGGTTAAAAACAGTTTTAAAAAGTTTGTTTATAAACAAACAAAATGGCCACCAAAACAGGAAGTCGGTTGATGTACAGTATGTCCACACATACAAAATACATCCATACACAAGCAGGCTGTATACACCCTTCCTTTTGAATCTCAAGAGATCATTTGTGTGTTTCTTTCCCCCTTCTGCTCTCATGCACTGAAGTTTCAGGCTGCTCTTTTCTTCCTGCAAACAGCTTTGCCCTTGTCTGAATTTCCTCAGTATGTGAAAGCCCAGCCAGCTCAGAGGACACTTTATCCAGCTTGTAAAAGATACGAGAGCAGAGAGAAGCTGCACTAATCTAAATATCACACAGGCAGTGTGCAGAGAGGGGCCTGAAAGGGGGAGTTCATAGCAGAACCACAACACTGAAGAACTTGGCAGCCTTCCAGACACTGGCCCACAAGTCTGACAGGGGAATAAACATACATATATCCAGGCACATCGCCTCTAGTTAGGACATTAAATAAATTATTAGGGAAAGGGAGGTGCTGAAGGGGGTGTGGCTAGAAAACAGCAAAAATCTATTAACCCTTCGCACACTCACATGCAAATGTTCAAACAATTGCATTCACAGATTCACTCATCCAGGCACAACTGTTATCCCTACAGCTAAATTAAAAGCCAGGGTTTTAGTTCACAGAAGAATGCATTCTTATGCTTAATCACCTATACTGCGCAGAAGTACCCAGGTAAACATAGGTGTCCTAACTCTGGCCCTGTAACATGCATAGTGCAGACATGCAAACACATTCATTGCATCAAACCTATCAATGGATTAGGAGCACACATCCTAACTTCCTCTCCTGGGAAAGACAGTGCATCTTACCAATCGCACAAGGGAGCTAATGTTATGTGTCCATGTGCACAATGCGCATACACCAGCATAAGCTGTCTGCATGCTGACAAACATACAGGGGAAGGGGGGAGTGCACCGAATTGGACCCTAGCCACAGGGGTCAATGATAAGAATAAACATACATATATCCAGGCACATCGCCTCTAGTTAGGACATTAAATAAATTATTAGGGAAAGGGAGGTGCTGAAGGGGGTGTGGCTAGAAAACAGCAAAAATCTATTAACCCTTCGCACACTCACATGCAAATGTTCAAACAATTGCATTCACAGATTCACTCATCCAGGCACAACTGTTATCCCTGCAGCTAAATTAAAAGCCAGGGTTTTAGTTCACAGAAGAATGCATTCTTATGCTTAATCACCTATACTGCGCAGAAGTACCCAGGTAAACATAGGTGTCCTAACTCTGGCCCTGTAACATGCATAGTGCAGACATGCAAACACATTCATTGCATCAAACCTATCAATGGATTAGGAGCACACATCCTAACTTCCTCTCCTGGGAAAGACAGTGCATCTTACCAATCGCACAAGGGAGCTAATGTTATGTGTCCATGTGCACAATGCGCATACACCAGCATAAGCTGTCTGCATGCTGACAAACATACAGGGGAAGGGGGGAGTGCACCGAATTGGACCCTAGCCACAGGGGTCAATGATAAGAATAAACATACATATATCCAGGCACATCGCCTCTAGTTAGGACATTAAATAAATTATTAGGGAAAGGGAGGTGCTGAAGGGGGTGTGGCTAGAAAACAGCAAAAATCTATTAACCCTTCGCACACTCACATGCAAATGTTCAAACAATTGCATTCACAGATTCACTCATCCAGGCACAACTGTTATCCCTACAGCTAAATTAAAAGCCAGGGTTTTAGTTCACAGAAGAATGCATTCTTATGCTTAATCACCTATACTGCGCAGAAGTACCCAGGTAAACATAGGTGTCCTAACTCCCTTTCCCTAATAATTTATTTAATGTCCTAACTAGAGGCGATGTGCCTGGATATATGTATGTTTATTCTTATCATTGACCCCTGTGGCTAGGGTCCAATTCGGTGCACTCCCCCCTTCCCCTGTATGTTTGTCAGCATGCAGACAGCTTATGCTGGTGTATGCGCATTGTGCACATGGACACATAACATTAGCTCCCTTGTGCGATTGGTAAGATGCACTGTCTTTCCCAGGAGAGGAAGTTAGGATGTGTGCTCCTAATCCATTGATAGGTTTGATGCAATGAATGTGTTTGCATGTCTGCACTATGCATGTTACAGGGCCAGAGTTAGGACACCTATGTTTACCTGGGTACTTCTGCGCAGTATAGGTGATTAAGCATAAGAATGCATTCTTCTGTGAACTAAAACCCTGGCTTTTAATTTAGCTGTAGGGATAACAGTTGTGCCTGGATGAGTGAATCTGTGAATGCAATTGTTTGAACATTTGCATGTGAGTGTGCGAAGGGTTAATAGATTTTTGCTGTTTTCTAGCCACACCCCCTTCAGCACCTCCCTTTCCCTAATAATTTATTTAATGTCCTAACTAGAGGCGATGTGCCTGGATATATGTATGTTAATTCTTATCATTGACCCCTGTGGCTAGGGTCCAATTCGGTGCACTCCCCCCTTCCCCTGTATGTTTGTCAGCATGCAGACAGCTTATGCTGGTGTATGCGCATTGTGCACATGGACACATAACATTAGCTCCCTTGTGCGATTGGTAAGATGCACTGTCTTTCCCAGGAGAGGAAGTTAGGATGTGTGCTCCTAATCCATTGATAGGTTTGATGCAATGAATGTGTTTGCATGTCTGCACTATGCATGTTACAGGGCCAGAGTTAGGACACCTATGTTTACCTGGGTACTTCTGCGCAGTATAGGTGATTAAGCATAAGAATGCATTCTTCTGTGAACTAAAACCCTGGCTTTTAATTTAGCTGTAGGGATAACAGTTGTGCCTGGATGAGTGAATCTGTGAATGCAATTGTTTGAACATTTGCATGTGAGTGTGCGAAGGGTTAATAGATTTTTGCTGTTTTCTAGCCACACCCCCTTCAGCACCTCCCTTTCCCTAATAATTTATTTAATGTCCTAACTAGAGGCGATGTGCCTGGATATATGTATGTTTATTCTTATCATTGACCCCTGTGGCTAGGGTCCAATTCGGTGCACTCCCCCCTTCCCCTGTATGTTTGTCAGCATGCAGACAGCTTATGCTGGTGTATGCGCATTGTGCACATGGACACATAACATTAGCTCCCTTGTGCGATTGGTAAGATGCACTGTCTTTCCCAGGAGAGGAAGTTAGGATGTGTGCTCCTAATCCATTGATAGGTTTGATGCAATGAATGTGTTTGCATGTCTGCACTATGCATGTTACAGGGCCAGAGTTAGGACACCTATGTTTACCTGGGTACTTCTGCGCAGTATAGGTGATTAAGCATAAGAATGCATTCTTCTGTGAACTAAAACCCTGGCTTTTAATTTAGCTGTAGGGATAACAGTTGTGCCTGGATGAGTGAATCTGTGAATGCAATTGTTTGAACATTTGCATGTGAGTGTGCGAAGGGTTAATAGATTTTTGCTGTTTTCTAGCCACACCCCCTTCAGCACCTCCCTTTCCCTAATAATTTATTTAATGTCCTAACTAGAGGCGATGTGCCTGGATATATGTATGTTTATTCTTATCATTGACCCCTGTGGCTAGGGTCCAATTCGGTGCACTCCCCCCTTCCCCTGTATGTTTGTCAGCATGCAGACAGCTTATGCTGGTGTATGCGCATTGTGCACATGGACACATAACATTAGCTCCCTTGTGCGATTGGTAAGATGCACTGTCTTTCCCAGGAGAGGAAGTTAGGATGTGTGCTCCTAATCCATTGATAGGTTTGATGCAATGAATGTGTTTGCATGTCTGCACTATGCATGTTACAGGGCCAGAGTTAGGACACCTATGTTTACCTGGGTACTTCTGCGCAGTATAGGTGATTAAGCATAAGAATGCATTCTTCTGTGAACTAAAACCCTGGCTTTTAATTTAGCTGTAGGGATAACAGTTGTGCCTGGATGAGTGAATCTGTGAATGCAATTGTTTGAACATTTGCATGTGAGTGTGCGAAGGGTTAATAGATTTAAGTCTGACAGGGGAAAGATACATTGGGCTCGATTCACAAAGCGGTGCAAAGTGTTAGCACCGTGGTGAAAAGGCCCTCTTCACGCCTAAACTCACTTTAGGCATGATAAGGAGCTTCTCGCGCGAAGTTTCCGCGCGCGTGCGCGCGAAGCGCCCATTAAACCCTATGGGACTTTGCGCGCGCGCCTGTGCGGGTGCGCGCGCAAAACTTTGCGCGCGATAACTTCGCGCGAAGTGCAGGCAAAAGCGGTGATAACTCAGTGGTGAAGAGGTTATCACGCCTAAAGTACTTTAGGCGTGATAACTGAGTTATCACCGCTTGGTGAATCGAGGCCATTGATTTATTACAGAGACTGTGATAGCAGAAAGTGCTGCAGTAAGCCAGAACACATTAGAATAGCTTTTGGAACTTGTAGGATGATAAAAAACAGGATGCAATTTTTGTTACGGAGTCTCTTTAAAGTAGCTTGCGAGCCGAAAAAGTGTGGGCACCCCTGCAGCCTATTCGCTATGAAGTGTCAACGCTATACCATGTGAGCTAAATATTTAGCCCTCTTAAAAATATTTTATTTTATCTATGAAAAAAAAAAAAAAAAAAAAAAAAAGAATCGGACCTGAACTCAGAACTTCCACTCTGCTCTAAAACATAAGCAACAGCATAATAACCTTTAAAGAAAAACAGCTGATACAAATCCTGCAATACATCTGCATTATGTCTACTTCCTGCTTTCATGAAAGCAGACATAGGGTAAACATCTTGGGCTTGATTCACAAAGCGGTGCTAACTGTTAGCCTGTGAAAACCCCCTTAGCACGTCTAAATGAGTTTTCGTGTGTAAAACTTTATGCGCGTAAAACTTTACGCGCGCACTGCACAGAGCGCATGGCGCTCCGCGCGAAGTGCCCATTAAAGCCTATGGGACTTAACGAGCGTAAGACTTTGCGCACGTAAAACTTTGTGCGCGCAAAGTTAGCACGCGATATGATTGAGAAATCCGGTGCTAACCTACTTAGCACCCTGGTTAGCACGTCTAAAGACTTTAGACGTGCTAAGCAGGTTAGCACCGCTTTGTGAATCAAGCCCCTTGTGGTTTACAAATCAGCTGCTCTGCTGAGGCAGCCAGCTGACACAGCTGAGAGATCAAATCACAGTGGTGATTAGTCACAGATTAGGGGGAATTAGACAAACTAAACTCTCCAAATACCTACGGGTTGCATCTCTCTCTGTTTTCCTGCTGCCGTGTGCAAGAGTTCAGGTTTACTTTAACAAAAATGTAATTTCATACGAGTATTGTTTTTCCATTTGTCAGTGACGGTTTGGTGCACTTGCACTGCCCTTTCATCTTAATATAGTGCGTTTGTGTCTTTATCCTGTCAATAAAGCCAGGCCATCCTCGATAGAGTGCAGTGTGTTATGGGACTTCTCTTGCCACCGTCTGGCTCAATTCACGCAGGAAGGTCACAGAATTAATTGTCTGCTCTAGTCAATCGATTAAAAGGGAAGGGTGCTCGGGATTACAAAGGTCCAGGCTTAATTTATGATATGGCCGAGCCTGGAGGAAGGGTGTTCTGTGCTCCCCAATGTAAATATCCCTATTGGCATGAGATAGAAGAGACAGAAGAAACTTAATTTTGGGTAAAGTGAATGTGTCAGGGTATACTAGTACTGGTTGTCCGCCAGACGCAAGGAATGGTGGCCATCCGCTATATTGTCACACTCACACCTCATTTCCATGGACACAAGGACGGTAGCCCTGAAGAAGTCAGTGTTCCCCACGAAATGCATTGCCTTAGCACTATTTTGAATAGAAGCTTTCTGGCCTATCTGTCCATTGTCAAATCTACAGTTGTGTTCAAAATTATTTAACCCCCAATGCTGTAAAGGGTTTTAGGGAATTTAGTGTACATTTGTAATTGTGTTCAGAATGAAATCTTACAAGGACTTTTTAAAGAACCAAATGCAACTAAAATGACATCAATTGTTTTTGTAATACACTAGTATTTCTCAATATTATATTAGTATGTACCCCTTTTAAAACCCTGTACTCACCAAGTACCCACTAGCATAGTAAACATTATCACAAGTACCCCTTGACAAATATATATTTAATCATAGTAAATTATAATTGCTTCTAAACAATTTCCAAGCATTTACTATTGCTTTTAAATAGCTTAAACACTAATTTGGTGTTGTTTAAATAAGATTTATCATTTTCTAAAACTCTAAATTTGTTATTCTTGGTTAAGTATATCAAGCCTGAGTACCCTCTGGAACCACCAGAAGTACCCCCTGGGGTACGCGCACAACACGTTGATTAAATGTTTAAATGTTTTTTTTTGTGATTTCTTCATTGACACAATTATTCAACCCCTTAAAGAGAGTCTGAAGCCAGATTAAAAATGGCTTTTTAGCTTATATTCAGCAGGGGCATCTTTGCCCCTGCTAAAACGCCGCTATCCCACAGCATAACGAGGGGTCTTTACCCCCCAAATCCCCCCTGCTACTTCCGAGGAGCGCTTCCGTGTGAGGCAGAGCTATGAGCTGCAGCCCTGCCTCACACGCGTCTATCAGCGGCGGATCTCCGCCTCTCCCCCGCCCCTCTCAGTCTTCCTTCGCGGAGAGGGGCAGGGAGAGGCGGAGATCCGCCACTGACAGACGCGTGTGAGGCAGGGCTGCAGCTCATAGCTCTGCCTCACACTGAAGCGCACAGGGGCAGCAAAATCCATGACCAAGTTGGTTGTGGATTTTGCAGGGAGGATTGGGGGGTAAAGACCCCTCGTTATGCCGCGGGATAGCAGCGTTTTAGCAGGGTCAAGCATGCCCCTGCTGAATATAAGCTAAAAACACATTTTTGATCTGGCTTCAGACTCTCTTTAACCACTTGCCGACCGCCCACTGTAGATTGGCGGCAGCGAAGTGGCAGCCCCAGGACCACATAACACACATTGGGGTCGGGTCCTGGGACTCTTCCAGGCCAGGGATCGTGCGCATTGATGCGCGCGCATCCGCCGGCAATAGGCTCCGCCCACCCGCGACGACATCCCGCCAGCCATACGGAACCACCGGCGGTATGTTAACCCCCGATCTGCCGCATACAAAGCGTATAATACGATTTGTATTGTATACAAAGCGTATTATACAGGCTGCCTCCTGCCCTGGTGGTCCCAGTGTCCGAGGGACCACCAGGGCAGGCTGCAGCCACCCTAGTTTGCACCAAAGCATACTGATCTCCCCCCCCCTCCCTCTGATCGCCCACAGCCCCTAACCTGCCCCTTACAGGCAATCTGATCACCCACCCACACCATCAGATCGCCCGCAAACCCGCCGTCAGATCACCTCCCAAGTGCTTTGTTTACGTCTGTTCTCTCCTCTAAATATTCCTCTGGAATACCTTGGGGTGTCTTCTTTCTAAAATGGGGTCACTTGTGGGGTTCCTATACTGCTCTGGCATTTTAGGGGCCCTAAACCGTGAGGAGTAGTCTAGCAACCAAATGCCTCAAAATGACCTGTGAAATCCTAAAGGTACTCATAGGATGTTGGGCCCCTTAGCGCAGTTAGGGTGCAAAAAAGTGCCACACATGTGGTATCGCCATACTCAGGAGAAGTAGTATAATGTGTTTTGTGGTGTATTTTTACACATACCCATGCTGGGTGGGAGAAATATCTCTGTAAATAGACAATTGTGTGTAAAAAAATCAAAAAATTGTCCTTTACAGAGATATTTCTCCCACTCAGCATGGGTATGTGTAACAATACACCACAAAACACATTATACTACTTCTCCTGAGCACGGCGGTACCACATGTGTGGCACTTTTTTGCACCCTAACTGCGCTAAGGGGCCCAAAGTCCAATGAGTACCTTTAGGATTTCAAGGGTCATTTTGAGACATTTGTTTTCAAGACTACTCTTCACGGTTTAGGGCCCCTAAAATGCCAGGGAAGTATAGGAACCCCACAAGTGACCCCGTTTTAGAAAGAAGACACCCCAAGGTATTCCGTTAGGGGTATGGTGAGTTCATAGAAGATTTTATTTTTTGTCACAAGTTAGCGGAAATTAATTTTTATTGTTTTTTTTTCCACAAAGTGTCAATTTCCGCTAACTTGTGACAAAAAAAAAAAAACCTTCTATGAACTCACCATACTCCTAACAGAATACCTTGTGGTGTTGTCTTTCTAAAATGGGGTCACTTGTGGGGTTCCTAAACTGCCCTGGAATTTTAGGGGCCCTAAACCGTGAGGCGTAGTCTTGAAACCGAATGTCTCAAAACGACCTGTGAAATCCTAAAGGTACTCATTGGACTTTGGGCCCCTTAGCGCAGTTAGGGTGCAAAAAAGTGCCACACATGTGGTATCGCTGTACTCAGGAGAAGTAGTATAATGTGTTTTGGGGTGTATTTTTACACATACCCATGCTGGGTGGGAGAAATCTCTCTGTAAATGGACAATTGTGTGTAAAAAAAATCAAAACATTGTCATTTACAGAGATATTTCTCCCACCCAGCATCGGTATGTGTAAAAATACACCCCAAAACACATAAAACTACTTCTCCTGAGTACGGCAATACCACATGTGTGGCACTTTTTTGCAGCCTAACTGCGCTAAGGGGCCCAAAGTCCAATGATCACCTTTAGGCTTTACAGGGGTGCTTACAATTTAGCACCCCCCAAAATGCCATGACAGTAAACACACCCCACAAATGACCCCATTTTGGAAAGTAGACACTTCAAGGTATTCAGAGAGGGGCATGGTGAGTCCGTGGCAGATTTCATTTTTTTTGTCACAAGTTAGCAGAAATGGAAAATTATTTTTTTTTTGTCTCAAAGTGTCATTTTCCGCTAACTTGTGACAAAAAATAAAATCTTCTATGAACTCACCAGGCCTCGCAGTGAATACTTTGGGATGTCTTCTTTCCAAAATGGGGTCATTTGGGGGGTATTTATACTATCCTGGAATTTTAGCACCTCATGAAACATGACAGGTGCTCAGAAAAGTCGGAGATGCTTCAAAATGGGAAAATTCACCTTTTGCACCATAGTTTGTAAACGCTATAACTTTTACCCAAACCAATAAATATACACTGAATGTTTTTTTTAATCAAAGACATGTAGCAGAATAACTTTCGCGCTCAAATGTATAGGAAATTTTACTTTATTTGAAAAATGTCAGCACAGAAAGTTAAAAAAGTCATTTTTTTGACAAAATTCATGTCTTTTTTGATGAATATAATAAAAACTAAAAATCGCAGCAGCAATCAAATAGCACCAAAAGAAAGCTGTATTAGTGACAAGAAAAGGAGGTAAAATTCATTTAGGTGGTAGGTTGTATGACCGAGCAATAAACCGTTAAAGCTGCAGTGGTCTGAATGGAAAAAAAGGCTCTGGTCCTTAAGGGGTTTTATGACTGCAGTCCTTAAGTGGGCAACGACTACTACCATCTCTTAAGAACAGAGGTTCATTCAAGTCTTTTCGATCAGGTATTGAAAACACCTGTGGATGTGAATGAGCAGCAATCAAGCAACTCAGTTCCTTCTAGACATTTACTGGCGTATTTACAAACCTGGTGAAGTCAAGAGAATGGTCCAGGAAGACAAGAGAAGAGGTGATTTCTCTTCACAGGAAAGGCAATGGCTATAAGAAGTTTGCAAAGATGTTAAACATACCAAGAGACACCATAGGAAGCATCATTATCAAAAATTAAAGGCAAAGGGCACTGTTGAAACGCTACCTGGTCGTGACAGAAAGAAGATGCTGACTTTGACTGCTGTGCGCTATCTGAAGCGCAAAGTGGAGAAAAGTCCCCGTGTGACTGCTGAGAAACTGAAAAAAGATTTGTCAGATGCAGGTACTGAAGTTTCAGCTCAGACAATAAGGCGCACACTGCGTAATGAACACCTCCATGCCAGAACTCCCAGGCGCAACCCTTGCTGTCTCCAAAGAATAAGAGTTGACTGCAGTATGCCAAAAGTCATGTGGACAAACCACAAAAGTTTTGGGATAGTGTTCTGTAGGCTGATGAAACAAAATTAGAACTGTTTGGCAGGCGCGGAGCTAGGGGGGGTCGGGGTAGGACAAGTGCCCCGGGGCGCCTGGTCCCCGAGGGCGCCCTCAGCCTGGCTGAGCTGCAGGGTTTTTTTTTTTTGCGGCGGAGGGGAAGGGGGCCAGCGCAGAGAAGAGGGAGAGCTGTGCGGACGGTGGGGAAGGGGGGCCATCTCCCCCCTCCTTCCCTCACCCTAGGTGCTCTCCCTCCCTCGCTGTCCCCTCCAATGTCCTCCGGGTGGCTGGCCTGGCAGCGGCGGGCGGAACTCACCTCCGTCTCGCTCCAGCGCCGGCCGGAAGTTCGGGTGCGCAGCCGCTGCTCTGGTCTGGACCAGACCAGAGTAGTGGCAGATCCATCCGGCGCTGCGACGAGACGGAGGTAAATTCCGCCCGCCGCTGCCAGCCTGAGCCACCCGGACATTGGAGGGGAGAACGAGGAAGGGAGAGCAGCTCTTCTCTGCGCTGCTCCCCTCCTGCTGGGGAGGGGGACACCTGACCTGGCTACCTACTCTGGGCACATATACCCCTGCCTACATATACTGGGCATATACCCTGGCTACCTACTCTGGGCACATATACCCCTGGCTACCTACTCTGGGCACATATACCCCTGCCTACATATACTGGGCATATACCCCTGGCTACCTACTCTGGGCACATATACCCCTGGCTACCTACTCTGGGCACATATACCCCTGGCTACCTACTCTGAGCACATATACCCCTGGCTACCTACTCTGGGCACATATACCCCTGCCTATATATACTGGGCATATACCCCTGGCTACCTACTCTGGGCACATATACCCCTGGCTACCTACTCTGGGCACATATACCCCTGCCTACATATACTGGGCATATACCCCTGGCTACCTACTCTGGGCACATATACCCCTGGCTGCCTACTCTGGGCACATATACCCCTGCCTACATATACTGGGCATATACCCCTGGCTACCTACTCTGGGCACATATACCCCTGGCTACCTACTCTGGGCACATATACCTCTGCCTACATATACTGGGCATATACCCCTGGCTACCTACTCTGGGCACATATACCCCTGGCTACCTACTCTGGGCACATATACCCCTGCCTACATATACTGGGCACATATACCCCTAACTACATATACTGGGCACATATACCCCTAACTACATATACTGGGTACATATACCCCTGCCTACATATACTGGGCACATATACTCCTAACTACATATATTGGGCATATACCCCTGGCTACCTACTCTGGGCACATATACCCCTGGCTACCTACTCTGGGCACATATACCCCTGCCTACATATACTGGGCACATATACCCCTAACTACATATACTGGGTACATATACCCCTGGCTACATATACTGGGCATTTATACCCCTGGCTACATATACTGGGCACATATACCTCTGGCTACATATACTGGGGACACATACCCCTGCCTACATATACTGGGCACATATACCCCTGGCTACCTGTTCTGTGGACATCTCTACCCCTGGCTACCTATTCTGGGGACACCTATAGACCTGGGGCTACCTATTTTTGGGCAAGCACTGCTGTCAGATTGAGTGTATTTTGGGGAACTGCTGCCCATATTAAGGGGACATTCTGCCTATTTATGTGAAATGCTGTCTATTTATGTGCCTCATGACTGCTCAATTTGTCTTGTTGGGGGCCTCATGGTTACTGAATTTGTCTTGTTGGGGGCCTCATGATTTGTTGGGGGCCTCAAGATCGCTGAATTTGTCTTGTTAGGGGCCTCATGATTGCTGAATTTGTCTTGTTAGGGGCCTCATGATTGCTGAATTTGTCTTGTTGGGGGCCTCAGGATTGCTAAATTTGTCTTGTTGGGGGCCTCATGTTTGCTCATGATTGCGGAATTTGTCTTGATGGGGGGGGGCTCATGATTGCTGAATTTGTCTTGGAACATGCTGGAAGGTACATACTGAGGGAGGGTGGGTGAGCGTGAGCCTGCTAACCTCCATGTACATTTGAAGGGGCGTGACCAAATGTGGAGTACCCATAACCACGCCCACATTTGGTCACGACCCTTCACCTTAGGGGGCGCATTAATAGTCTTTGTCCCCGGTCGCTGAAAACCCTAGCTACGCCTCTGCTGTTTGGGCCCATGGATCAACGCTATGTTTGGAGGAGGAAGAACAAGGCCTATGAAGAAAAGAACACCTTGCCTACTGTGAAGCAAGGCGGGGTATCAATCATGCTTTGGGGCTGTTTTGCTTCTGCAGGTACAGGGAATCTTCAGCGTGTGCAAGGTACCATGAATTCTCTTCAGTACCAGGAGATATTGGATGAAAATGTGATGCACTCCGTCACAAACCTTAGGCTTATAATTATGTATAAATAATTATGTATAAATGATTTAGTCCGTGTTTGCCCATTGCAAAATCGTTTAAATCCCTGATTTATATTCTGACATTTATCACATGGTGACCTTTTTACTGCTGGCAAGTGATGTAGCTGCTGTATGCTGGAAACACCTGTAAACAGCTATTTCCCACAAGGCAACAAGGTTCACAGACAGGAAACTGCCAGAAGTACCTTGGTACTCCGAGCTTCTTGTGGGAGGGGTTTCACCACAATATTAGTCATACAGCGCCCCCTGATGGTCTGTTTGTGAAAAGGAATAGATTTCTCATGTAAAAGGGGGTATCAGCTACTAATTGGGATTAAGTTCAATTCTTGGTCGGAGTTTCTCTTTAAAGAAAGCAGATGCAGCGCGCAAGCCTAAGAATGTGGCTGAACTCCAGGCTTTTGCCCGTGAAGAATGGGCTAAGATACCCCTAAGATATCGCTGCAAGACACTTGTGTCAAGCTATGCTTCACGTTTAAAAGCTGTTATAACTGGAAAAGGATGTTGTACTAAGTTCTAAGAATGAATGTCACTTGGGGGTTGAATAAAACTGATAATGATGTGAGCACAGAAAAGACATTTGTGGTTATTTCATTATAAATGTTATGTTATATTTGTCTGACTTACAAGTGCCTCTTTGATTTAATTCTAAACTAGATGACTGAAATGATCAAAATCAATGTCAAACTGGCCTAAACACTCAATTTCAGTGGGGGTTGAATCATTTTGAACACAACTGTATGAGGAATAAACTTAAAGTGCACCTGAGACGGGGGGGGGGGGGGTATATAAAAAAAAAAATTATACAAACCTGGAGCTTCCCTTAGCTCCCTCCAGGCTGATTGCTCCCTCACCGTCGTCCTGCGCAGCCTGGATCCTCCGCAGGTCACCTATGAGCCTGGAATTATTACTTGCATCTTATTGACCGTCCCCTAATAAAGTCCTCACCGATCCGAAAACTGTTAGGTAGTAGTTATTGCATTCCCTACTTGTCCCACTTAATCTCACTCCAAAGCAGGTTATTTCTGGGCGCCGTTTTAGCAGTAATGTAATGCTGCGCAATCGCTGCTAGCAGATTGAAAAAGGCCGTTTCTTTTTGTTGTACAGCACTGCGATCTAATGCAGCGCTGTACTGGGGACAGCCCTGTCCCTTGGCTGTCCCCTGGAGCCATTCACAGCGCAATCTCCTCTCATAGACTGATGCCTATGAGAGAGGATCGCCCTGATTGGACATCGGGGTAGGGAGGGAGGATGGATACATCTAATAAAAAGGACGATTTAAAAAAAAAAAAAACTAAAACTAGCAGCAGTGGTCAGAGCCCTCCAACAAAAAGCTCTGTTGGTGGGCAGAAAAGTGGGGAGAGATTGGTTTGTGTGCGCAGTTGTATGGCTCTGCAGTGAGCTTTTAAAGCTGCAGAGCACTGAATTGTAAAAAATAGCTGGTCCCTGGGGGAGAGGGGGGAGCCTGCGGTCCTTAAGTGGTTAACTAGTTAAGCCCAAGTGGACAAATATATTCGTCCAGCAGGAGCCGCGTAGCGGCAATGTGGACGAATATATTCGTTCAGTGGTGTTGCGGCGGGTGCATGCTTGTAGCCGTTGGGTATGCGCTCATTCCCCGCTGCTATTACAGAGAATCGATTGCAGAAAGGGAATGAGTGTTCCCCCCAGGCAAACGATTCCCTGTGAATGAATTAAAATGCCTCCAATCACAAGGCATATTGATTTATAAAACGGAACGCTTCTATAGAACAGAGCACTTCCTAGTAACTTCCAGGAGAGTGCTTAGCGCCACCTAGTGGCCAAAATGTAAAATTAAAGTAGGTAAAAATTACATTACACATTAAATAAAGCCTCATTAACCCCCCCCCCCACCCTCCCCCATGGCTAAAAAAAAATGACAATTAAAAAAAAAATACATAAATAGTTACCTTAGGGACTAAACTTTTTTAACACGTATGTTGTGAGGGTATGTTACTGTTATCTTTTGCCTATATGGGCTTGTAATTAGTGATGGATGCAAAACTGAAAATATGAACCTTTATTTCCAAATAAAATATTGGTTCCATACATTGTAGTAGGGAAAAATTTTAAACATTGCAATAACTGGGACAAATGGGCAAATAAAATGTGTGGGATTTATGCACAGTAGAACGTTATATTTTAAAACTATAATGGCCGTAATCTGAGAAATAATGAATTTCTCCCCATGACATACAGATTAAAAATTCCCAAAGGTAACTGTAACGAATGCGGAATAATCTCCGTGATCAGCGCACTAGGCGTGCGCTGAGACGGTGGAAATCCTCCACAAGCATATGAAGGGGGGAACCCAGCTTTGGTGCAAGCACCAGTAGAGGGCAATTCCCACCGGCAGATGGCGCTGTGGAGTGCAGACGAGTACAACCGCTGCACGGCCACAGATGCCAGATGGGAATTGTACAGATCAAGACAATGCGGGGCTGAACAGCCCTTAACCTGCTGAGCGGTCTGGACGAGCTCAGCTCGTCCAACACCGCCAGAGGCTGCCGCTCAGGCCCTGCTGGGCCGATTTCAACCAAATAAAAAGCAGCACACGCAGCCGGCACTTTGCCAGCCGCGTGTGCTGCCTGATCGCCGCTGGAGGCGATCGGAAGATCGCCTCCGGAGCGCCCTCTAGTGGGCTTTCATGCAGCCAACTTTCAGTTGGCTGCATGAAATAGTTTTTTTTTTATTTAAAAAAAACCCTCCCGCAGCCACCCTGGCGATTTAATCAGAACGCCAGGGTGGTTAAAGAGAAAGAGCACAGGTACAGGATGAATGTGTGTTCACCAATCTAGTCGCGACCCTGCGACGGTGAACACACATCAGCAGAAACAAAAGTAGGAACGCAATCGCGAGAGAGGCGACTGCCAGAGGTGACACAAGGCTGAAGCAAGACAGGGCACGAGAGTAGCAAAGGCACAGCAAACGACAATGAGAAGTAACGAAAACAACAAACGCAGTCTAAACGCGAACACCGCACTCATTCACAACAGCGAACGCGTTTACAGCGCGGTCTCTGCGTGTCAAGCACAACAGAGACAAGCATGCCTAACTAACCACCGACAGACAAACACGAAACAAAGAACGCGAGCGCTTGCTTAGCGGTTACCTCACCGAGCCTACAGCAAGCGTTCGTATCAGACAAGACAGACAAACGGAAAACAGGAATACGAGAGGAAAGATCCACTGCTCTTTCCGTCAAAGCGAGTGCGATCTAAGCTCAGGAACAAGAAAACAGATCAGAAGGATCCACAGCGCTAGCGCAAGGCTAGTGTGATCCAGACAAGACAGAACAGAAGGATCCACTGCCACTACCGCTAGAGGCTAGTGCGATCCAAGCAAGACAGATCAGAAGGGACTACCGGTAGCAACTGCTGCTCCGGTTAGAACCCAGACAAACAGAACGATTTCCTGTCGACCACCGCTGGGACAGGACAATTGCAACAGACAGACAAAACAGATATACAATCTAACTGCACTAGGGAAACTGCCTAGTGCAGTCCCAGGAATTACTATAAGATAACTTTGACAAGATATAGCATGGCTGACACTCTAGGAGTGTTTCAACAAACCCTGAAGGATGACCAGCAAAGGACTCTGGGAAACATAGCTTCTTATACTGCCAGCCCTCAAAGGGGACAGCTGGGCAATTTGCATGTATGCAAATCCCTCAGCAAAGCAACCCTGAAAGTTGCAAGATGAAGCCAGGTCTCCTTTCCAGAGACCTGCATCCCTCAGACATAAGGAATGGTCAAACAGCTGTCTGCCTGTGCAGCCAGCTGAGCGGATCCTTACAGTAACTATTTATGTTTCATTTCTTTTAAATTATGTAATTTTTTTTACAAGTTTTTGTTTTTTGGGGTGTGGGTGTGTGTGGGGGGGAGGGGTGTAACTATAGGATAGGAATGAAAACAGTAAAAAAAAAAAATATGTATTTTTCTTTATAATAGTGTGTGGGTGCATTTTTACTTTTTGGCCTCAAGATGGCGCTACATTTCATTTCCAAGTACTGTAAACACTATACAGAAGTACTGTTTACTTTTGGTTTTGTGAATGAAAGCCTGCGTCTTGCTGACACAAGCTCTCATTCATCACAGGCACTGTGATCGGGTTTGGGAACAAGCTGTTCCCATTCACTGATCACGGAACAACGGGATTGCAGCTGAAATGAACGGCAGCAACATAGCGATCGGGAATGGCTAGGTAAAGAAACAAGCACACGTATTTATGGCCCCCCAGTGCACAAGAGAAGTTTCCATGAACGTAATATGCGTGCCAGTGGTCGGTAACTGGTTAATATGGATAGCTTTCTCTACACTTTCTTTGGAAATGCAGAATGTTTGAAAATTGGTTAAAGTGAAGGAAAAACTGATGCCTGCTGTGACTTATCAGAAAAGATAAAACTATTCACTCTGTCTACCCCACCTAAATATTAGCTTGGATTTCATGCTAATGTCTCTCTTTTGTTCTGAAAAAAAGATCTTAATTGCGACATCACCATGACTACCTAAACTCCAAAGCAATCATCCACTTCAGACATCTAAAAATAGCGGACCCTTGGTCTGGCTGGAGTGACTGCCACCGGGATGATGTCACGACCTTAATCCTGCCATGCACTGGCAGACTTTCTCCAGATGTGCCCAAAAGATAAATCCCTCAGTAATCGACATCTGATCAGAGAGAGCTCTGTCACTGCCACACACGGCACATCGATTTCAGGACTAGGAATGGTCAAAAATGTTGATCTCCAATTCAGCGGAAATTCTCATTTCCACCAATGCCGATTACCAATACCACAAATTTCTGTTTTCCGATTTGTGATGGGTCTTTTTTTGTCATGTTTTTAATTCTCTGATTGGCCAAATACTTGCGAATTGACTCTGAAGTAGTGGACCAAACAAGTAATGCAGAATTTTACCGCGGTAATCGGTGTACCACGGAAAGGCTGTGGTGATCCGGTGTTGGCTTAAAAAATTCTGCATTCTGGCTGAATAGAGTAATAGTTAAAGGGAAGGTTCAGGGACTAGCTAAAAAAAATAAAAATCCATTTCCACTTACCTGGGGCTTCCTCCAGCCCGTGGCAGGCAGGAGGTGCCCTCGGCGCCGCTCCGCAGGCTCCCGGTGGCCGACCCGACCTGGCCAGGCCGGCGGCCAGGTCGGGCCTCTTCTGCGCTCCATGGTGCGTTCCACGCCGGCGCGCTGACGTCATCGGACGTCCTCCGGGCTGTACTGCGCAGGCTCAGTAGTTCTGAGCCTGCGCAGTACAACCCGGAGGACGTCCGATGACGTCAGCGCGCCGGCGTGGAACGCACCATGGAGCGCAGAAGAGGCCCGACCTGGCCGCCAGTCTGGCCAGGTCGGGTCGGCCACCGGAGACCACCAGGAGCCTGCGGAGCGGCACCGAGGGCACCTCCTGCCTGCCACGGGCTGGAGGAAGCCCCAGGTAAGTGGAAATGGATTTTTATTTTTTTTAGCTAGTCCCTGAACCTTCCCTTTAAGGGCTAGAATCTCGGCTCTGCCTGTTACAGTAAGAGTAGGTTCACACTTGTTAAGTATCTGTGGCTCTGGTTTTTAGCCCGGATCGAAACAAGACATTGCAGGAAGTCAAGCAGTGAGCGGAGGAAGTAAAGAAGGTTTGCTGCCTCTATACATTTTCACACGTTTTGCGCAAGTAGCTGGAGCGGGAGCTGGGACGGGGGAGCCAGGTGATGGAGGGGGGACGATGACCCCCCTCCCCACCGACCGCTGCCAACCCCTGTCCTGGCTGCTACCCCCTCCAGCATGGCGGACCATCCCCCTCCACCCCCGCGGCTGGGCATACGTTTCCGCCGACTGGAAACGTATGCTGCAAAAATCCATTTTCAGGAAAAACGGGGAGAAAAAAGGTTTAGAAAAACGGATCCGATCTGCAAGTGGACCAGTGGACCTAGACTAAGTCAGCACCTACTCAGTAGGAGACCTTGGGCAAGTCTCCCTAACACTGCTACTGCCTATAGAGCACGTTCTAGTGGCTGCAGCTCTGGCACTTTAAATCCGCCAATAGGGAAAAGCGCAATGTAAATATTCTGTGTCTGTCTGTGTTTATCAGAAATGCGCATATTTCAATTCCGCAAAATCCAAATGAGCAGCCCTATTCGGGATTGAGTACTTCTGCAGACTTCAGAAGTACTCACGCCCTCAAGTTCTTCCAAAGACAAGCCGATCTGTTCTGGGCTCACATATATGCAGTTCGGATGCACTCGGGGGCAATTACTTCCAAAGCTTGCAGAGTTTGAAGCCACGTCATTTTGAACGAGGGACGGCGGTGGAACGAGCAGACGGCGAGAGGACCAGTAAGGCTCTTTGGGATTCAGAGTCTTTCTTCTTCTTCCAGAGATTTGCGGATTACCAACGATCAGTAAAGCGCTGTGTACAATGTATACGTATGAGATTATTCACACAGCATTACTCACGAGTTACGGAAATTGCTAATGAGCAGCATGCAGCATTTTTGGAGCGATTGCAATGCGATTCTCATTTTGCCGAATAAAAACAGCAAAGTGCAATTGCTACATCGCCATAAAATCATGATTGCAATCACTAGGTGAAAGCGTTTTGCAATTGCAAGTGTGAATAGTCCCTAAGGTATTAACCTCCTTGGTGGTTAATTTTTTTTGCCAAATTGGCAAAAAACCTTTTTTTTTTTAAAAAAAATTTTTGTTTCATGTACAGCTACCAGAGTGCTGTACATGAAGAGAGCTACATGAAACACCACTAGAGGGCGCATGTGTCCCTCTAGTGCGATCGTCGCTGGCATCTATAGCAAACAGGGGAACGCGTATATAACACGTTCCCCTGTTTGGCTTCTCCTGTCGCCATGGCGACGATCGGGATGACGTCATGGACGTCCTGACGTCAGGCACACCCGATCCAGCCCATAGCGCTGCCCGGAACTTATTGGTCCGGGCAGCGCAGGGCTCTGGAGGGGGGGGCCCTCTTTCGCCGCTGCGTGCGGCCGATCGGCGCAGAGCGGCGGCGATCAAGCTGTGCGCGCAGCTAGCAAAGTGCTGGCTGCGCGCACAGCACTTTACAGCACACAAATCGCCCCACCAGGGGCTGAGATCTCCCCCTGCGCGGCATAGCCCGAGCTCAGCTCGGGCTTACCGCCAGGGAGGTTAAAGAGAAACTCCGGTCAAGAATTGAACTTATCCAAATCAGTAGCTGATACCCCCTTTTACATGAGAAATCTATTCCTTTAACAGACCATCAGCGGGCGCGGTATGACTGATATTCTGGTGAAACCCCTCCCACAAGAAACTCTGAGTTAGGGCTGGTGCACACCAAAAACCGCAAGCAGATCCGCAAAACGCTAGCGTTTTTTGAACCGCTTAGTGTCATTTTGATAGCGTGGTTTTGGGGCGTTTTGCGTTTTTTGCGTGTGTTTTTGCAAGCATTTTTGGAAGCGTTTTGCGTTTTTCAGGAAAAGAGGTAGAAAGACCTTAAACAAAGGGTTAAAGTGCGATATATTGATGACACATGTGAAGCACATTGAGCAATTGAAGTAAAAAACCCAATATAAAAAGGGTGGGGTCCTTAACAACATTGTGGGTTAGTTCAGGAGAGGTGACACTGTGGTTTGGAGAGAAGAGTGACTTGTTTTTGAAAATGTTTCCTGATGTGCTGTTATTGCTCTGTGTAGCAGCATATATGAGACGTAGGCCAAGGACAAGGAGATACTGGGTGCATCCCATGCTACAAGAGCGGCGCCGGAAGGGTCAATTTAGGACCCTATATAGAGATTTGAGGCACCATCCAGAAAAGTTTTTTGGCTACACCCGCATGTCTGTGTCCAGGTAAGAATACTTGTCACTTATTTTTATCATGGGGCTAAGTATTTTGGGGAGGAATGAAATTGGAAGCACTTTTTGGCCCTTAGTTAACTGTGTTTGACTGTAAACAGAAAAACAACACAATAATCAATCCGGTGTATACATAAGCTAACCAAATAACTGTGATACTTGATCCTGGTGTGTTATGTATTCAATGCCTAAGGCCTCCATCTAATTTTTCTATAGGAGTAAATACTATATTATATATCCATAGTTTACCCAAAACATTTGGAGTATATTATGACCTTACATACTCCTGGTGCATACTTCATTAAGTATATGGCAACAATCAGCATATGGGACACAGTAATGAAGCAATGTTTGAACAAAATCTTTCATTTTAATGTTTTGTTCTTCTGTGCAAAGAATATTTTGGACATGTGTTGTCCATACTTTGCTTTCAGCAGCAAAAGTAATATGTCACAAATGAAAAATGTTTCTGCAACAAACAACAGTAGATCTAAAGATAAGCATGCTCTTTTTTCCTAGTTTTGATGGCCTTTTAGCCAAACTGAAGGATGCCCTTCGCCGACAAGACACTAACTTTCGCCTAGCAATCACACCAACTGAGCGACTCCTCATAACATTGAGGTAATGTAAAGTAAGATCCAAATCTGAGCATTGAACAATAAAATAAAATGTAAAACTACAAAAAACTAGTCATGTTGTGATAGCAAATCACACATACTACCAGGGCCCTGATTGTAAGCATGTGTACCTGATTCAGCATTTGTATGAGGCTGGCTGTGCGATGTTAAATCAGTGTACACTGTAGAGTCACTGTGCATAGATGATGTTTGAAATCGCATACCTTGATCAGGGCGCTGAGGTGGAGGCATAGAGTAATGATGTGGCTGGATGGTGTAATGGTTAAGGGCTCTGCCTCTGACGTGGGAGACCAGGGTTCGAATCTTGGCTCTGCCTGTTCAGTAAGCCAGCACCTATTTAGTAGGAGACCTTTGGCAAGTCTCTCTAACACTGCTACTGCCTATAGAGCGCGTCCTAGTGGCTGCAGCTCTGGCGCTTTGAGTCCGCCAGGAGAAAAGCGCAATATAAATGTTCTGTGTTTTGTTTGTTTGTTAATGAGGCTGTTGACCATATGGCATGTTATGCATATGCATTGGTGGGTAGTGGGGTGGGTCATAAATGCGTTGCATATGGTAAGAGAGTTGTGGGTGTGCATTATATTGTTGGCTGGAAGCAGGCAGGTGTGGTTGCTGCAAGTAGTTGTGCACATTGTCATCTGCACGGCTCTCAGGTAGTAAGAATCTCCCCAGGGTCTCAGAGATGGCATGTCTGGCTGCCCATTGCTTATCAGGAGGCACTTTTTGTAATAGTGGCACCAAACTTAAAAGATACTGTGTGCATGGCTCTTTAAGTTGTTTCATTTCATCCTCTCGCTTCTCCATATGATCAACAGCCTTTTCTATTGAACTAATCAGCTTCTGGTCGTATTCAGCCCTGCTCATACCTCTTCCTATTCTCCTGCCTTGTGTAGCTATCCTCACACCTCTACTAGACCTGACAGTTGTGCGTGTCCGACTACTCGCTGGGCTGTGTGGTGTGTGATCTGGGGTAGTAGAGTCACTGTCTTCCAGTGTAGCAGTGTCAACATCCTGTGTAGTGTCTTCTTCAACTTCCACATCACTGGTGGTGGTAGGTGGCACCTCTACATCGTCCTCCTCAGGATCTGGTGGTAGGCTATCTTCAGTCCTTTGGAAAGGGGAAAGCACAACTTTAGTTCATGGAATAGTGACCATGGATGTCACAGCAAATATATGGGCACAATGCGATGCATCTTTCATTGCAAAACAATAGCAGTAGCCTGTCTATTTTTCACATTATTTGTGTACATAGCTTTTAGGCACAGCCCCTGAGCAAGCATAGAGCAAAACTGGCCTGAGTAAACTAGCACTGATTTTGGTAGATGTGTGTTACAGATGTGTGATGCAGACACTACTGCAGCCAAACATATAACCAGCACTGTCAGGCAACTGTTATGTTGGGTAACGAACAGTCCACATTCCTGTCATGTAATAATCATTTTAAACTGGACCTATGCCATCCTTACATTAAGCTACGTCCCCCAATATATTTGGTCGAGTGATGGCAGATTATGCGTTCCACACTACTGAATTGCATTGTGGGCCTACTCCTTCCTTCACTGTTCTATTGGCGAAGTTGACAAACATTGCAATAGGTTAACATTTACGCCATACTTACTCAGCCGGTTCATGATGTTTTCTTAGAAATTCTAATATGCCACAATATTTATATTTTGTTCGCTGCGAACTTCCAGACCCACTTTTGGATTCATGGTATTGCTTTTCAATCTCCTTTTTGTAACTGTCTCTGACCGACTTCCATCTTGTCCGCAGGAGGGCAACTAGGAATAAAAATAAACATACATGTTATTTCTTTTCTTTTGCAGATTTCTGGCAACAGGGCATTCATATGCAGCACTTCACTACCAATTCCTCATGGGAAGAAGTACAATCCGATACCTAGTTTTGGACACCTGCAAATTGATCTGGAAAGTACTTCAACCGGAATTTATGCCAACTCCTGACGTACCTATGTGGGAGGCTAACATGCAGCTTTTTTGGGAGAAACATGATTTCCCTAACTGCCTTGGAGCAGTGGATGGGAAACATGTCAGACTGGTTATGCCTGCATTCACTGGCAGTCTCTATTACAATTATAAAAAATTCTTTTCACTAGTGCTCATGGCTGTTGTGGATCCTAATTTGAAATTTATCTATGTGGATGTTGGGGCTTACGGAAGTTCCCATGATTCCTCAGTCTTCCAGCACAGTCGATTTGGCGTGAAGCTTCGCACAGGCCAGATGACTTTACCACCACCACGCCCCTGGCCTGACACTGTAGAACCACCTTACCCCTGTGTGTTTGTGGCTGATGAGGCCTTTGCACTGTCTGAGCATGTTATGAGACCGTATGCACAGAGAGATATGACTCATAAGAAAGTAGTCTTTAATAACCGCCTGACCAAAGCCAGACAAGTAGTAGAATGTGCTTTTGGAATTCTGGCAAACAAATGGCGCATTTATCACACTGCTATAAAAATGCAACCAAAGTATGCTATAATAGTGGTAAAGGCAACATGTATTTTGCATAATTATGTGAGAACACTAGATAGCATGACCATAGAGGAGGAAGAGGGGGATCTTTCAAACAGTGCTCTTGTCACTTTACCACCAGCTACTTTACGTGGTCCCATTTCTGCCATTCACAACAGAGACAAATTAGCTGATTATTTTGTGCCATAACTGTAAGAACTAAAAAACCTGCAGGCTGCTATTTACTTACATGACGAGATCAGTATTATTGTGCAAATAAACATTCTTGAAACCGTGTTGTATGTCTATATCATTCATGACACTCTAAAGTGGCAAATAGCGCCCTAATAATACATGTGAGTACATACACACACATGTACCTGCTGTTTATAAGGAGAGATGGCTATAGAGAGAACAGCTTTGCCAGAGACCTGTGATAATGAAATTTCTAATTGTTTAATTACTCATTTAGTGGAGGGGTGATGATATATTGTCTGCAAAGTGCTGCATGAAAACAATAAAATACAACAATTCTGTACACATATACTTACTCTTAGAATCCTTGCCCTTTTGGCTCAAAGTATTCCATTTTTCTCCAAGAAAATCTTTTGCAATGTTGCTCCAGATTTCATGAGCCCTTTGGTGGTCTTTATATCCAGGCAAAGACTTGTCATAAAGTTCTGGGCTGTTTTCAATCTTAATTATCAGGTTTTCTGTGGTAAACCACTTTGCTGCCATCTTCCTCCTGCGCAGTCTAAAATCCCTCATGCAAATCTGCCACACAGGAAGCACACTTTGACCTGGAAGTGCGCATTCTTGAAAAAAACGCATCCGCATCCGCATCAAAATCCGCTTGATCAAGCGGTTTTACAGGCGTTTTGCGTTTTTCCTATACTTAACATTGGAGGCAGAAACGCATCCGAAATCCAAAAAATGCCTCACCCAGGCATTTTTCGTTTCTGCAAAAAGCCTGCCGCTCTGGTGTGCACCACCCCATTGAGATACATTGACCAAGCAGATCCGCAGCCGCAAGCGGATCTGAAAACGCCCAAAAAGCCGCTCGGTGTGCACCAGCCCGTACTTCTGGCAGTTTCCTGTCTGTGAACCTTGCTGCATTGTGGGAAATATCTGTTTACAGCTGTTTCCAACTGCCAAAAAAACATGCAGCAGCTACATCACCTGCCAACAGTAAAAATGTCAAAAAGAAAATCAAGTACACCTGCACACCAACATTGATTATGCAAAGATAATTGTATTAAATATGAATACAAAAAGTGTCTGTGGGGCTATTAGCCCTATCTATTGTACCTAGCACCCAGATCTACTGCTTGTTTGCTATTGTTGGGTGTGCATACCTTATTTTTAAACAACAGTAATAAATGTCAGAATGTAAATCAGGGATTTAAAATATTTTACAATGGGCAAACACTGACTAAATCATTTATACATAATTATTGTAAAATTGAAGCACTTTTTTTAATTACATTATCTTCACTGGAGTTCATTATTTTCACTGGAGTCTTTTTTCAGGTTTGCTTTAAGAGACACACAAAACAAAGTACTGAGATAAAATAAAAATACACTGCAGCACTGAGGCACACACACCAAACTCTCCAAACACCTGTGGAGTCTGAGGCTGGGAACACACCAGGCTGAAACGCTAGCGCTGCGGAAAATGCAGCAAAAACGCACCTAATGCAAGTCAGTGGGCCGCATGAAAAGACGCATATGCTTGCGTTCTGCAATGTGCCTTTCTAAAAACGCTGGTTTTGTTGCAAATTTTTCAAAAACTCTTCCAAAATGCACATAATGAAAGTCAATGGTGACGCAGAGGTATTGCGTTTTAGTGTGTTTTGCATGCGGTTTTATATGCGTTTAAAAAAAAAAAAACAAGTTTGATGATGTATTTCTGCTTTCTGTTGACTTCCTAGTGATTTGCATAAAACACATTAAAAAAATGCATGCAAAACGCATTCAAAACACTTATGCGATTTATATATGCAAACCGCAAATGCATTACAACGCACGCAAAATGCAAGAAAAGCACATGGAAAGGCCTCAGCAATAGAATGAGGCCTACATGGGATTGCCGACCCTTAAAGGGTTAAATTACCTGCCAGGTGTCTTGCTCTTGTTTCTGTTACAGGTGAGCCGTTTACTCCTCCCACGCCTGGGGATAGATAAGAAGTTTCCTGATTGGGTCCGGCTGTTGGCAGGCTGACAAGCAGCCAATGGGAAGGAGCTGGTCCCCCTTCATAAGGAGCTGCGGAGTTCGTGTGGTGCAGCAGAAAATCCCGGATCGCTCTGAGCTGCCCGCGCGGAGCTAATCTACTTTAGGGGACCCACCGCAAATCCCCATAGACAATTTCAGCTGGGTTGCAAAACGGAACAAATGTCTTCCGTTTGCTTGTTTAAACCTCCACAAGCCTTATAGCCTCTGGTAGCTAAGCATGTCCTCTAACGAATTTTGCGGATTTCGGTCCCAAAAAAGTTGTAACTGACTGTAGAGGAGCCGCCGGAACGGCCGCAATTTCGGGTCCGTCAGCCATCTTGGTTCTGCTCTGCAGGTCGTTTCTTCCTCCTCATTGGAGGGAATTGTTCGGTGGGGGCGTGACAGCTTCTGTCAGCAGCTAACAAACCCTCCAATGAGGAGGAAGAAAGGACCTGCACAGCAGAACGAAGATGGCCGACGGAACCAAGATGAAGGCCGTTCGGCGGCTCCTACACAGCCAATTTCAACTCTTTTTTGGACCGAAAACCTCACAATTCGTTAGAGGATATGCTTACCTATCCATGGGTATAAGGCTTGTGGGGGTTTAAACAAGGTGAAAGCAGACATTTGTTCCGTTTCTGCAGCCCAGCTGAAAGTGTCTATGGGGATTTGCGGTGGGTCCCCTAAAGTAGACTAGCTCCGCCCGCCCACCCACCCACCCTTTGTCGCTGGCACAGTTTTCTTTATTGGGGGTGTGTTGCCTATTAGTAGGTGAAGGCATGGATAATGGCACTCGGAGTTGATTGGCCAATCAGCAGTTGCTGTAATCTTGAGATTTATTAATTCTGGATCTTTGCTTCCTTATTTAAGTTTTTGGTTTTTCAAATAAAAATGTGTTTTAAATAAACATTTTACCTTCTTGAAACCCCAATAAAGACAGGTCACGGCCTTTATCCACTTTATCTCATGTTGTTTTATTTATAGGTGTAATAAGTTTGAAATGGGGTGTGCATTCCCATGTGCGGGAAAAAACGCAAACGCATATGCAGCAAAACGCTACTTTTCCCCGCACTAGTTTGTTCCCAACCTGATAAGGATCTTGGTTTCTAATTAAAGACCAAGCCATTGACTAGGCATCTTCTGGAAAGTGATTCCTCAGTTTATTTATACCGTAGCTGATACTGCAGCCAAATTAAAACCACTCAGACCACTTAGGAACAGCCTGTGTCCACACACAATCCATCTCGGTAATGAACACCAGCATCTAGCAACATGGAGGCAGCGGCACAGCAGCCAATGAGCATGATCTGAGAGTATCGTTACTATGACTGACGTCAGAACTCTGATTCAATCATTATGGATTGTACACCATTATGTGACTAAGCCCAGCATTCTGTCCGTCTTGCTTTATTAACGCTGATAAAACCAAGGAACATGCATTAAGATTTGATACCATTACAGTTGCTGTAAGTAGAGAGCTGATAAAGAACAATCATTCTATTGGCAAGTCAGCAAATTTCAGCTGTACATATGAAGGTAGGAGTGTTTTTTTGGAGTCAGCCCGAAGCAAACTTGCTTTCTGAAGCAAACTTGCGAGGAGTGAACACTCTCCCCCCTCCCCCCCATTTGGAATTATCGCACAGCACCCGACAATTTGCATCATGCATCATAGCTGTGGTGCAACCCAAATAAAACTGCCCTCAGCATAGGTAGGTAGCCAGGTATAGGTGCCCCCAGTATAAGAAGCCTGGTATAGGTAACCAGGTATAGGTTTCCCCAGCATAGGTAGTCAGGTGTAGGGGTGCCCCCAGTATAAGTAGACATACATACCATCCTCCAGCTCCGTCTTCTGTCCTTGGCGGCACTCAGTGGCTCTCCCAGCAGCAGGTCCCGGTCTTCCCTCCTTCAACAGCAGTGGCAGCTCCTCCAGACAAACAGCGGGCAGGTGAGCAGGCGGCAGAACAACCTGAATGAAGCACCTCAGGCTGCGTCATGGCAGATCCGCTCCGTCCCCCATAGTAAAATTAGTTATCACCGTAAACTGTGTTGTGCAATTATGGCTATGGTGTATAATTTGATCGCCAGGGGTGCCAGAGTTTGGCTATCCTATAACTATATTTTGGCTGTCAGGGGTGGAGATGTCAATTGCTGATGAGGCTTGAGCTGAAATCCAGATGGGGGTGAGATTCGGCGCCGACATCCGTAGCCAAACTCAGGAACAAGTGCAGCAATGTATAGCCGAGTAATGGTGTCTGCTACATGTATAGCTGATTACTGTTATTGGAGGTGACAAAGTGGTCTCAAAGAAAAGAAAATAATGCAATTACCTCCGTTTAACTTAATCTGGACATTTTTACAGTACATGTACAGTTTGAGCACTGTTGCTGCTAACAGGACGTACTGGTGCATCCTGTCAATCAGCGTCAGGTGCCCCTGTGCATGCTCCTGCCACTCATTCCCTATGGGATTTACATGCCAGCAATTGGTGAAGGGGAACATGGGTTCCATGAGCCAATCAAAGTGCGTGGAATGAATAAACATGACCCCAATCAGGGGCCATGTTCATAATAAAAATGAAACAGAAAGTAAAAAAAAAAAGATGGGACACTTCCTGGTAACTCAGGATAGTGTTTGAAGCACCATCTAGTGGCCAAAAAGTAAATTTAAAGTAAAACTAAAAAAATACTTCATGTAAAAGTTATTAATTATTAACCCTATTAAACCCTCCCCTGTAGTTACCAAACATAAACACTTGCTAACAAAAAAGTGACAGTTGAAAGAAAAAAACATAAATAGTTACCTTAAAGTGAACCAGAGACAGAAAATATTACCATACATATCAGCGGGAACATTAGAGAAAACACCTACCCTGCTCTCTGTGTCATTCTTCTTCTGCCTGTTTGTTATCAGCCCTGATAAAATCCCAGACTGAGCATTCAGTCTGGCTTTGTTCAGGAATCATTATAGCTGAGTCATTATAGCAGAGTCAGAAGGGGGCAGGCTTGGGCTTGAAAATACATCAGAGAAGACAGACTCAGCTATAATGATTCCTGCGCAAAGCCAGACTGAATGCTCAGTCTGGGATTTTATCAAGGCTGGTAACAAGCAAGCTGAGCAGTGAAGAATGAAACAGAGAGCAGGGTAGGTGTTTCCACTGATATATAAGGTAAAATACATGAGGGTGCTTCATCTCTGGTTCACTTTAAAGTCTGAACTTTTATAATATGTATGTCGTGAGGTGTATATTACTGTTATTTTAGCAAATAAGGGCCTGTAATTATTGATAGAGTACAAAAAAACGAAAACATTTCCAAATAATATATTGTCACCATACAATGTACTATGGACAACATTTAAAGATATAATAGTCTGGACAAATGAGCAAATAAAATGTGTAGGTTTTATCTATAGTAGCATTGTTTAATTTAAAACTATAGGGGATGGAATTGGAGAAATAGTGTATTTTTTCATTTTTATCCCTGTATTTCCCGATAAAATGCATTGAAAATAAAGTAATAAGTGAAAACAAATATAGTCCCTAAAAAGCCAAATTTGTGTCGAAAAGAATAAGTTATAGATCATTTAGAAGCGATAAATAGTGATTAAGTTATGGCCAAATAAATGGGAGGAGCGCTGACAGGGGAAAATGGATCTTGGCAGTAAGTGTAAATTAGCCTGTGGTTAAATGTTCACGCTTGTCCTCATCTGTATGAAATTGTGTTTTCTTGTGCTCTTGACATCACTCCATTTGGTGAAAGTGAGTTTTCTCATGTCTGTGAAGTTTTACTCTCACGTCTAAAAGTACCCTATTGTAATGCTTGGGAGGTATACTTTCTGAGTCAGCGTGTATGCTCAAGACTGGAGGGCTCGCTCTTCACCTGGTGACCCTGCCTGGCACGCCACTAGCTGACCCTCAACCTGTCCCTGCCTGGCACACCACTAGCTGGCCCTAGTAGGACTTAGGCGAGCAAGCATACAAGCTGATGCAGAAAGCAGACCTACCACCAAGAGCAACAAGACTATGTAGCTGGGTAATGGAAGAGGCTACACAGGTTGCCACAGGAGCAGGGGGGTAACTAGAAGTCCCCGGGCCCCCCTGCAAGAATTTGTGCAGGCCCCCCCACCCCACCCTGGGGCCCTCATGGCCGTTTTGGGGGGGCAGGAGGGGTCGCAGCATGAGGAGAGAGCTTTGCACACCCCCTTCCTCACCTCGGGCTCTCCCCTCTGCGTTCCCCCTCCTGCATCTATCTAAGTGTCAGCAGTGGCAGCAGCAGTTATAATTACCTCCATTTACCACCGAAGGGCTCCGATTTGCAAGGGCTTCACATTACTTCCTGTTTTAACAGGAAGTAATGTGAAGCTCTTGCAGATCGGCAACCTCCGCTGGTGAATGGAGGTAATTATAGCTGCTGCCGCCACCGCCGCTGCTGACACTTAGATAGATGCAGGAGGGGAGCGCAGAGGTGAGAGCCCGAGGTGAGGGAGGGGTCTGTCCCCCCTTCCCCGCTGATGTGCAAAGCTATCCCCTCATGCTGCGACCCGTCCTGCCCCCCCCCAAAAAAAAACCGGCCATGAGCGGGCCCGGGGGGGGTCAGGGGCTGCTTCCCCTATTGTTATGCCAGTGCACAGGAGTAATGAACAAGGGAGCAAGATTGCCCAGAGCAACTGCAGCTCTGGGCTTCCGATACCGCCACAAATAACACACAATGGTTGCGCAGTGCAATGCCGCACTGCCTATGATCTGAGTAGAAAGACAAACAATGGACTGACTGACTGTTACCCAGTGAGGCTGCCACCTGAGCCTCTGGCTAAGTAACAAGGCAGACAACAGAAAGACAGACTGCTTGCAAGACTAATCGCCGCCCCAGCAAGCATCCACATTGGCACGAATAAGACAAACAGGAAGGAGCGTAACTAATAGCAACCGCAGCCTATAGTTACGTCCCCAGAAACAAGACTAGCAGGAATACTACCAGTGACCAACGTGGTGATGGCAACATCCAAGCTATCAGGGTAGTGGACTTTACTGACCCCCACGGGTTCAGCAAACGTCCAGCAGGCAGGAAAATACAGAACAAGGCAATATACAATTTTACAATAACAACTTTCACGGCATGGCCCCAACGACAACTATAGTAGCTGTACGCTATGTCAGGCGGAGTCTGAAATGGGAGGCACACTTTTATGTCGACATCAGCCAATGGATGCGGGCATGCAAATTCCCACACAGCTGAATGGTAATTACTCAACCCTGAGCTAGCTTGTTTACAAGCTGCTAGCTGACTGTGAAAAAGGACTCTCATAACAAATACATGCAATATTATGCAACAACATGCATGTAGGAATTCCAGGGCTATCTGGCTGCAGTTAAACTGCAGCAAGCAAAAGGAGGAATCATGACAGCATCCTGAACTGCTCTTGCTCTGAACTGCAGAGTGATTGCAAATGACAATGAGACTTATTGCGAATGCGCAACTGAATGCAAGCAGATAAGTCAGAACTGCCCGGTTGCAGTTCCACTGCAACCAAAAGAACATGCTACAGGAGAGATCCTGACATCTATCTTTATTCAACTCCTTACTCCAACCTAACCCCACCTAATACTAACCTAGCCTCACCCCAAATCTAACAGTGGGATATCCTCATGCAAACTCTTACATTGGCCTTATCTCACTGAACACCAACACTAACCTATCCCACCCAACGCCTGACACTGAAAGTGAACTCGATGCGAAACCACAGGTGAAAAATCAAATACCTACCTAAGTAGAGATGCTTCCCACGCGGTCCTCCGACCTCTGCAGCAGCCTGGGATACTCTGGAACAACGGGGCCGCACTCCTTATCTGGCACAAGTCATGCCATGCTGCACCCGTGCAAGCATGGCTGTGCCTATACAGTAGCACGGAGCTGCTTGTACATGGTCGGCTCCAGTTTACTGGGCATTTTTGGCCATACTTGCCCCAGGGGGAGTACAGTAGTGCTCGTGTTTGAAGAGAAGCATGGCCCTGATGTTGTAATTCTCCATTGGCGGGGGGATGCGTCTGTGCAACAGGAGACCATAGGATGGTCTGGAAAGCCTTTATAGGTTCCAGAGGCTTCCCTCTTCTTATTCTTAGGCAAGGATGTGTTTTAGTTCCCGACCCGTGGCTCATACCGGGGGTACACTTTATATTATCCTTAGGGATGCTCATTCGGATTCCGTGGAGTTTAAATTTCATCATTTTTGATCGGAAAACAGAAAATCAGATTTTTGTGGAAATACCGCTTTACCACAACTTGGTCACTTTAGCACAATCACAGAACTCGGAAGCATTGGACCAAATCAGAGAAAGTGAAAATTGGATTACCATTTTAGACCAATCACAAGATTCGGTTACTACCATGGCCTAAAATGTCCACGGTTTTCCAATTCTGCATTCTCTCATTGGTCCAATACTTCAGAGTCTCAGAAATATTTGGCCAATCAGAGAATGCAAAAAAAATGACCAAACAAAAGACTCCTCAGGATCGGTAATTGGCATTGGTGGAAATCGTAATTTCCGTGGAATCGGAAGTTGTCATTTATGACCATCCCTAGTTATCCTCACCCAGCGCCTAACACTGAACTATCATCGCCCAACAGCTTACACTGGCCTACCCTTATCCAAGGTCAACCCTACTCTACCTTCACTGAACAGCTAACCCTATCCTACCGTCGCCCAACACCTAACTCCAACCTATCCTCACCCAAAGCCTTAAACCAGCCTACCATGTCCCAAAAACGAATAGTAATCTAAGCCCCCCCTGAGCCGGTTTATAGGCGCAGTATGCGCAGGTTGAGTCACTTTAGCAAATTTGCAGCTTTAATTAGATGGAAACGCACACAAAGGAAAACTGACAGCATTGTGTACGAGGTAAAAGGAAGTGAGGATCCTATTTGTTAGGAGCAGGATCTGTATTGACTGCACTGTACGCCCCGAACATGATAAACACAATCAAAGGAATCCTCTGGGACTGAGTGAGAAAAGCAGAGGAATGCCAAACACGGCACAGATGCGTCACAACCGCTTGAAGTCACCGTTGTCATTCAAGAAGCGCAACGAGCAGTCAATACTCCACCTCATAACAGAAAAGCGCAGTCTCTCTCAGATGTGCCCAGAGAGCTCCAGCTAACACAGATGGCTTTTCTGTGCAGCCAAGTTCTACCAAGCTGCAGCTACAATTACAACTGTGCCGCTGTGTCTTTGATGCTCCAAAAATTTCCGATTCCATTATTTTCCTACATAGGCTTTTGTAGTCAGCCTGGCTGGTGCGTAGATGTGTCTTGGCTGTCTCCTCAGAGTACTAGTTCCATGGGAAATGGACCAGGAATAGGCAGCATTCTACACACAGGAAAAGAAAATGGGCATTGTACGTGATACGTATTCTTTTTATTTTCACTAACTGTAGTTTCTTGCAGGGCCAGCTTTACGAGAGTACAACGACCCTTCATCAGATCCTCACTGTATGGTCTCTACCTCCAAACGTTTCCATAGTACTGTAGAGTCTCGGTTATACGGCACCAACGGGAATTGGCTGGATGCAGGAAATTTGGCCGCCTGCATCTAATGGACAATTTGGGCACCCATCGGCTATTGGGCGCCAAAAGCAGAAATTTGGGCTCCCAATAAATAGCAAGCACGGGGCCCAAATCTTTTCATTTTGAAAAACTTTCGTTTTTTGTAATTATGTTATTTGCAGCGGTGGTAGAAACATGGGGAGATAGTTAAGGTTAGGCATCAGGAAGGTGGAATTTAGGATTAGGTGTCAGGAAGGGGGGTTTTAGGGTTAGGTTTTGGAGGGTGGAGGGTTCTGTGTGAGAGTAGGGTTAGGTTTAGTTGTAGTAAACGTTTAGTCTGAAGCACCCAGCATGGCACCACACAGTACCCAGCATGCTGCACAGAGGCACCACAGCACCCAGCATGGCACCACAGCAACCAGCATGGCACCACACAGCACCCAGCATGGCACCACAGCACCCAGCATGGCACCACAGAAACCAGCATAGCATTACAGCACCCAGCATACTCCCCATTGCTGTGGTGCCAAGCTGGGTGCTATGGAGCCTCTATGTGGGCATATTCGGTGCTGTGATGCCTTTATGGAGACATGCAGGGAGCTGTGGTTGTTCTATGGGGCCATGCTGGGAAGTTGTGGTGCCTCAATGGGAGGTCCATCTATTAGAAAGAATTCTATCAGAGAATGCTTTGGGGAGACTGTCAGCTGCAAAACTTGCCCAGCAGAAAGAGACCAGCCAGCACACAAGCCAGGTAACTCCCACCTAGTTATATTTAAATGACACTGCCTATTTATGTGATAAGCTGTTTTTTTGTTGTTGTTGTATTAATGGAGAGGGGGCTTCACCCATCATTTTGCTGGGCAGGCCTACTCAGACCACTGTTGAGTTCATGTAAAAATTTGGCTCCCATTTTTTGGCTGGAGTGCCCAAAAGTGTCCTGGATCTCTTAAGATCCTAGCAACACCCCTGTTAAGCCCCCTTGAGGCTGATTAGTACCTCGCTGTCTCCCCGGGGTGGCTCCTGTCCGGCCCAAAATATGGCTCGAAAGCCTGGCCGAGTCATCCCTCGTCATGCATGCACTGCCTGGCCATGTGTGCTCCACCGTCTGTGCTAGGCACAGCAGAGCCCGCAAACAGCCTAAGAAGTTGTGAGTGTTGGTTGGTTGAGACTGCTAGTTAGCTGAGTTTCGGGTAACCCGGGACTCTACATATAAGGATACATTCTGTGTATAAGACTATAAGTAGGGAGACAAAAAGTCATGCCTGCTACGTAAGAAACTTCTGGAGAGAACGGAGGAGGAATATGGAGGTGCCTAAGGTAAATTTTGAGGCTTGTTTTCCCTTGGTCCTACTGACCAAAGTTGTCAACCTCAGTTGAAAGATTTCCCAGTTCTGCAAATATTCGAAAACCTTTCCTGTTAGTATTTTTAGCAGATACAGTACATATTTTCAGGGCTGGTTCTCTCATGAAGTAAGGTGAAACACTTACATCAGGCGCAGAGATTACATGGGCAGCAGGTTTATATTGTGTGTTTATACTTACAGCATGCAATTAGAGTAGGGGGAAAAAGCGAGAGGAGAGTGAGGTGAAGAGATCATCATTGGGGAAAAGCAGCTTGTTGTGCTGTGTGAGGAGTCTGACAGGGAGGGGGGAGGCAGGAGAGCAGCAGTGTTTCATTTGACTTGCACGGCAGAAGGGAGGAGGAGGCACTGCTGTCCTGACGGAGGAGGAATGGAGTGGCTGTAGGTGAGCAGTTTGTTTGTCACAGATTCACAGCCAGCCAGTGTGCTATTGTGTTTAGCTGTGCGATCATTCCAAATCTGGAAGGGGGTGGAGCATCCTCATAAGTTTGCCTCAGGCAGCAAAAAGTCTAGAACCGGCCCTGCATATTTTGTATTAGGAAATGAGGCACATAGAGAACATCTGTGGATATGTGGCATCACAGGAAGTGGGTGCAATGAAAAGAAGAGCAGACCAGCACCAGAACAGGTTAAATACTGGACTCTGGGGTACTACTCTGTATATTGCGGCTTCTCAGTTTGATAAAGGGAGACATATCCCGAAACAGCAATCTGTCACTGCTGCCATAGAGCACATGAAAGAGATTTAAAAAATACTCATTGCGGTGCCAACCCGTCTGTTGTTTTGGATTGGTGCTCCACAGGAGGCAATGGGGTTTGGGTCCTGAAACGCTACTTCCCTTTCTTTGCCTGTTGGTACTCCCCTCCCTTCGCAATTTTTGATCAGGTGTTTCTGACAATATTGTCAGATCTGACAAGATTAGCTGCATGCTTGTTTCTGGTGTGATTCAGACACTACTGCAGCCAAATAGATCAGCAGGGCTCCCAGGCAACTGGTATGGTTTAAAAGGAAATAAATATGCCTCCATATCACTCTCATCTCGGGTTCACTTTAATGGTGGCCTGCCAAACAGAAAACAGTATGGACAACGGCGCAGTGTTTTTGAATGCTCCCAACTACAGGTGTGTAGTTAAAGAGACACTGAAGCGGGGAAAAAAAATATGATATAGTGAATTGGTTGTGTACTATGAATAATTACTAGAAGATTAGCAGCAAAGAAAATATTCTCATACTTTTATTTTCAGGTATATAGTGTTTTTTCTAACATTGCATCATTCTCTAATATGTGCAGATTACACAACACTCAGCATTCAAAATGAGTCTTTCAGAGCAGTCTGTGAAGTAATGACCTCTCCTCTAGCAGAGAAAAAGTAAACAGTTCACTTACAGTTGAGATAATAAAAGTCAGATAACAGCCCTCTCCACGACTAAGACTTAGTCGGAGAGTTAACCACTTGCCGACGGCTACACGCCGGCAGGCGTGGGCGCGGCGGCAGCCCCAGGACCGCCTAACGCCGATTGGTGGAAAGTCCTGGGGCTTGCATTTGCAGGAGATCGCGCGCAGGATGCGCGCGCATCTCCTGCTTGGTGGGCGGAGCGGAGCTCCGCCTTCAGTCTCCGAGCGCCGATTGCCGTTCTGGAGACTGTAACGGCGAAACCGCCGCTTAATTGTATTGTACAGCGCTGCGATCTGCAGCAGCGCTGTACTGGGGACAGCCGTGTGACACGGCTGTCCCCCTGGAGGACGAGAGAGCGATCGGCTCTCATAGGCTGAAGCCTATGACAGCCGATCGCCGTAATTGGCCGGCTGTGGGGAGGGAGGGAGGGAGCGAGGGAGGGAAGGGATTTAAAGGAAGAGGGTTTTTTTTTTAAAAAGCGGCAACACAAATATTTATATAAAAAAAAATAAACATGGGGGGAGCGATCAGACCCCACCAACAGAGAGCTCTGTTGGTGGGGAGAAAAGGGGGGGGGGGATCACTCGTGTGCTATGTTGTGCGGCCCTGCAGCTTGGCCTTAAAGCTGCAGTGGCCTTTTAAACTAAAAATTGCCTGGTCACTAGGGGGGTTTAGCCCTGCAGTCCTCAAGAGGTTAATGGCTTGTTTGCATAGAGATAACAACTGGAGTTTCTTAACACTTCCTGTACTGGAAACAATGAGACTGATGTATCTGATCTTAATGTTTTATTTCTTAGCTGTACTACACATACAAATCATAATATCATAATTTTTTTTTCGCTTCAGTGTCTCTTTAATGCGCAAAAAATTCAAGTTCACGCGCGGACGCGATTTTTTTTTCTGTGCGATAACCGTTATCACTTGAAATTTCTCGCAAAGCACTTTTCACATGCGTGCTAACAGTTAGCACCATTTTGTGAATCAAGCCCCTTGAGGCGGAATCGCCTCTAAAATGGTACAGGCAGCGCTTTGCTGTGCGGATCAGAAATGAACCGCTCGGATGTGAACTTTCTCATAGAGAATCATTGCACATGCGCTTTCAGGGCAATTTTGAAAATCGCCAGCACTTAAAAAAAAAAAAACACAAAACACCACCAGTGTGAACGAGCACTAAACAGACGTACGAGTTGATAGTTAGGAAAGTTATCTTTATGCCCTGATTATTAGAACTAACATGTTGGGATTGGTCAGCTGTGGCTGTTTCTTCGCAGCTAAACTTGACAGTAAAGCTATCACACTGTTTGTCCCAGCAAGGCACACCGGTTTATAAATAAAATATTGGGATGTATTATTGATGGAGGTGGCTTTGATGTACACATCCTTTAAAGTTTTCTTGTCTTGTAGCATCTACCTCCACCCCCTATAGCCCTGCGCAAACTACTCACAACCATTGCTTAGCAACGTCAAGCAAGAGTAATCATTCACGCACAACATAGTTATAAAAAGAGCAAAATGGACCACTTGATCTCAGTGTGAAGAGGAAAACACAAATTATTGTTAATAAGTCAAGAGAATGGAAAATGTGATTCCCTCATCTTCATAGGTTCACAGGTTGCATGCTGGGAGCAATAGTGTAGTGCCCATGATATGCAGAAACACTGGAACCAATCATGGATGTGCACACATCAGGCTTGCACTCAGATATCACTTAGTATATCCCAGCATGTGAAAAGTGGAACTTCGAAAGACCATTTAAAAAATAAAATAAAAAGTTATTTATTGAAAGCACCTTGTAGTATATGAGGTCAGTTTGGAGTCTTCCGAGTACCCTCTGTTGTGCCGCTGTCACCTCAACCAAAGTGTGTGACCTGGCTGGGTTGCAGACTACGCCACATACACTGTCCCTGCCGAGCACCTCCTCAAACACACCTGTAGTTGGGAGCATTCAAAAACACTGCGCCGTTGTCCATGACTCAGACTTTAGTTGGGTGGCAGCAGGACAACAGAGGTGACCCGGAGGACTCCGAGGACCGAAGACACTACAGGTGGCTGGAAGAATCCCCAGGTAAGTGAAACTCAATTGTTTCCCTCTGACTCAGCTGTCCTTTAACCTGTAATCCAGCATGCTGGTTGGCATGTCAGAAAACGTGGAGCCCCCTGAGTGTTGTATTGTGCCCCTGATCAATACCAACTCAGTTTTAAAAAACAAATAAATAAATGAAACAGTGCCGGGTACCTTTATTCTCTCCTCCCCTCACCATTGCAACTTCCTCTAAGAATAGAGTTCCGATCTCTAAAGGTGCATATATACCATTGATGGATGTCGCCAATCAGGGATCAGGAGTCAGGACCAGATCCCCTTGGGCAAAATTGCTGGGCCGAGCTGTACACGTGTGTGTCAGCTGTGTAGCTGATGATGTGCTGTGTCGCTACCCGGGGGACAACGGAGGGACGACGAGCAGTGTTTGCGTAACGTCATGTGGCAGGCTGGGGGGCAATGGGATCAGCATCGCTGGGCGTGATCAACTCTTGAAACAAGAATTTTTGCTGCAAAAGCCATAGACCAGGGGTCAACAAACTTTTTCGGTCAAGGGCCGGGTCAACATACTTCAGACTGCAGGGTGCCCGGATAACATACATAAAATGATGTTGAAAAACATTACATTGAATCTAGGTATTGATTTCCCCCAAGCATCTCAGCAGCAGCCATTCAGTCATGCGGCGCCCGAAGAACGTCTTTGTGCACCAGACAGTGAAGCATACTTAGGTGACAACCTGCCATCCATTGTGATAGCAGTGTCACCTGATGCAGAATTAGATTGGAAGATACTGCTCATTGGCTCCTACAGTATGTGGATGGGTGGTTCCAGCACTGCGATTCTATATGCGGGCCACTGATATTTAAAGGTGCAGTGGGCCACATCTATAAGTTATACATTTTGTGTTTGGGGGCCAGTGAAAAAGTCTCGGGGGGCCACATTTGGCCCGCGGGCCGTAGTTTGAGGACCACAGATCTGTACCTGGAAATGGTCGTCAACCCTTTCCAATTCACTGTCAGGCTTGGTCCAATAGTTGAATGTTCTTCCCAGCTCCTGACTCCCAACATAGTCTTAAAGTGACCCAGAGATGAAAAAAGCTGCCATTTTTTACTTACCCGGGGCTTCCTCCAGCACCATAAGCATGGCTGTGTCCATCGCTATCCTCCTACAATGTCCCGTTCAGCCGCGGTGAGCCCCGGTATGCGCTCAGTGATGTCAGCAGCAGACCTTCTGCGCTAGCCAGCTGACATCACTCAGTCAGACTGAGTCCGACTGAGCCGCTTGCCAGGAGTTGACTGCGGCTGAACGGAGGATTTCGGGAGGACTGCGAAAGGACAGCGAGGGACACATCCGCACTTCTGGGGCTGGAGGAAGCCCCAGGAAAGTAAAAAACTGCTGTTTTCTTCATCTATGGACCACTTTAAGGTGGCCAAACACTATACAGTAAAACGATCCGATTTTACGGCAATTTGATAAATACGATCGGATCTCCCGAAACAATAGAAAGCTTTTTTTCATTGAACTGAAAAATCCAATCGGATTTCTCGATTTTCTTTTTTTTTTTTAGATTTTTATCAATCCGGAATGCTGGAAAATTTTCTTCAATTTTTCTAAAGATTGTATGGTTTGTGTTATGCCTAGTACACACCATACAATTTTCTGTAAGATTTTCTGTTAGATTTACCTGCCAGATAGATAACTTCCAACATGTTGGAAATTATCCAACCATCTATCTGCCTAGCAATTAAGCATTGTTCTTCTCAGCAGGAGATAACCAGAAGACAATGCACCAGAGATAATGACCAGTCTCTACCAGTATTTTAAAGAAAATAATCTAATTAAGGGGCCCATACAACTAACGATTTTCCCGCCGATATACAGCAGATTCGATCACTGTGATCGAATCTGCTGTGAAATCGTTGCGCAAATGCTGACAGAACGATCGATTTCTGTCTGAAATCAATTGTTCCCGTCGATTCCCGTTGTCCCGCTGTGCGGAAGATTTTGCTCGATCACCGGCGGGTCGGGAGTGCGTAGATAGCGGCATTCCAATACCCGACGACCGACGCAATACAGCGGCAATACATTACCTGATCCAGTCGGCGCGAGTCCCCGCTCTCCTCTTCGCTGCGCTGGGCTCCGAGTCCGGCTGGCTTCACTGAACTTCCTGTCCCGGCAGGAAGTTTAAACAGTAGAGCGCCCTCTATCAGGATCAGGTAATGTATGCAGGGGGGCGGCGGCAGTGGCAGCTTCACAGATTGTGATCGTTTTCATGCTGAAATCGATTCACAATCTGTTTGCCTTAAAGGCAGCCATACGATCCCTCTGTGATCAGATTCGATCAGAGAAGGATCTATCTGTTGGTCGATCTGATGGCCAATCGACCAGTGTATGGTCACCTATACAGAAAAATCTAACAGAAAATTGTATGGTGTGTACTAGGCATTAGATTGTCAATTTATAAATATACACACCCTAGCAAATTTCTTAGAGTTTCCAATCATTTTTATCAATTGGGGACAAATGTAATATATGTGTGTGGTACATTGGTCATATTTTTGAATTGTTACAATCAGTCAGGAAAATTGATTGCAATTCTTGAATTGAACAGATATTTAAAAAATTGTATGTTGGCCACCTTAAGAAAGAGCAGAAAAAGCATAATGGCTGCCGCTAGAGATATGCCGTTGTCAGATATAATCCAGCATGGTAATGGCCCCTTCACTTCAAAGTGTTGGACTGATTTCCACACTTTGATCACTGATGGTCGGTTTTAGTAACAATGGAGCCCGGGGCAAAATTAGCCTAAGGTCCCCCTGATATACACCCCCCCCTCGAAAAACCTGTCCCCCTCCCCCCACGGCACTAGGGGTCCATTGTTTGCTGGCAAATTCCCCCACCAACTCTCAGGGCCCTTGGACCATCCCCCACCCCTGCAGGTCTCCCATTAAAAGGGCACTATGCGGAAACATTTTAAAATTTAAAGTACGTGTAAACATAGACAAATAAGAAGTACATTTCTTCCAGAGTAAAATGAGCCATAAATTACTTTTCTCCTATGTTGCTGTCACTTACAGTTTTGGACAGAAGTGACAGGTTTTGGACTAGTCCATCTCTTCATAGGGGATTCTCAGCAAGGCTTTTATTCTTTATAAAGATATTCCTTAAAAAGGATTTAACCCCCCTTCAAAGGATCGGTACCTCGTCGTAGTGAAGGGGCTTGCGTATCTCAATGAAGCAATGAGCTATAGCGTGTAGGGCCGCCCAAGACGTGCAGGTCGTTGCTGAGAGATCAGACTAAATTCGATCCATGGGCGTTAATCCCCTAAAGTTAAAGCCCAGGCACAAAATGAGGGACAGAGTGGTGCCTCATTTCCAAGTAGAATTGGGCATGTGAATTGTTAAGACATTTTTTTTCCTTCCCCTTCAAACTTTTTCCACTCTTTGTCTTTCTTTCATTCTCTTTTGCAGTATAATATACATGCAAACATTAACTATTTTATATTCTATGCCATGTAAAGTGATTTATATCTGTCATTGTATGTATTTATGTATGTAAAATGGGTTGTACTTTTGTGTGTTGTCTCTCTTCTGTTCTCTTACAGATCGGGTTCGAGAAGAACTTTTCATTTTGAAGCAGAATTGGGCATGTGTATTGTTGTGACATGAATGTTTTCCTTCTCTGTCAACTTTCTTCCACTTTTTGTCTTTCTATTATTCTGTTTTACGTAATAATATGCATGCAAACATAAAGCTTTTTTTTTTTTACAGATCACATTGTGTGCATGCCATGTGTAGTGTTTTATATCTGTTATTGTATGTTTTTACACATGTGAAATGTTATGTACTTTTCTCTGTTGTGTCCCTTCTGTTCTCTTACAGTTCCGGTTCGAGACATACTTGTCATTTTGAAGCAGAATTGGGCATGTTGATTGTTGAGACATGAATTTTTTCCTTACCATTCAGGTTTTTTTCCACTCTTTGTCTTTCTTTTTTTCTCTTTTGCAATATAATATACATGCAAAAACATTAATTATTTTTTTACAGGTGACATTGTAGGCATGCCAAGTGTAGTGATGTATGTTTGTTATGTGTATTCATGCATGTAAAATGGTTTGTACTTTTCTCTGTTGTCTCTCTTCTGTTCTCTTACACATCGGGTTCGAGAAGTACTTTTCATCTTGCAGCAGAATTGGGCATGTGAAGTGTTGTGACATGAATGGTTTCCTCTTCCTTGAAGTTTCTTCCACTCTCTAACAATTCTTTCTTTATATGTAACATTTTAGGCTAGCCATGTGTAGTATTTTCTTATTTGTCATTGTATACAATTATGCATGTACAATGTTTTGCACTTTTCTCTTTTGTCTTTCTTGTGTTAAAGCAGAAATGATTATGTGAACTGTCGAGATTGATATTTGTGCCTTTACTTTTCAAATGTTATTGTTTGTCTGTATTTCATACACTTTCTAAGTGTAATATCCATTTAAGCATTTCCCTTTCTTTACAGGTTAAAATTGTAGGCATGCCATGTGTAGTATTTTATACCTGTCATTGTATGGATCTATAATTATGTAAAATGGTTTGTCCTTTTCTCTGTTGTCTCTCTTTTGCTCTCTTACAGATCTGGTTCGAGAAGTACTTTTCATTTTGAAGCAGATTTGGGCCATGTGAATTGTTGAGACCTCAATGTTTTCCTTCTTCTTCATCTATCTTCCACTCTCTTTCTATCTGTTCTTTTTGACATGTAATATATAAGGCTTGCCATGTGTAGTGCTTAATAATGTTTATTGTATGTGTTTATGCATGTAAAATGTTTTGTAATTTTTTTCTATTGATGCTTTTCTGTTAAAGCAGTAATGATTTTTTACAGTGCAATATACCTTCAAACATAAACCATTGTTTTACAGGTTACTTTTTATGCATGCCATGTTTAGTGTTTTATATCTGTCATTGTATGTTTTTACACATGTGAAATAGTTTGTGCTTTTCTCTGTTGTCTCTCTTCTGTTCTCTTACAGTTCAGGTTCAAGAAGTACTTTTCATTTTGATGCAGAATTGGGCCATGTGAATTGTTGTGAAATAAATGTTTTCTTTCTCTGTCCACTTTCTTCCACTCTCTTTCTAACCATTCTTTCTTTACTCGTAACATTTTAGGCATGCCAAGTGTACTATTTAATATCTCTCATTGTATGTATTTATGCATGTATACTTTGGTGATCGTACTTTGATTACCAATCATATTTTCACTAAAGTGCCAATTCTCAGCTTCATTCACTACAATAGAAGCTGGGAAGCACTTTAGGCCATCCGGAGTGAGCTGTAGCCATGCAGCCAGGCTTTCCGAAATTTTAAAAAACCATATGTTTAAAAAAAAAAAAAAGTCCAAAACCTGTTGCTTCAGTCAGATTTCTACTACCTACTGTATATGACAGCAACATAGGAGAAAAGTAATTTATGGCTCCTTTTACTCTTGAAAAAAAATACTTCTTATTTGTTCATGTTTGCACATATTTAAAATGTTAAAAATGTTTGCCATAGTGCCCCATTAACTTTATTGTGGTCATCGGGCCCCTTCAAAGTCTCTGGCAGTGTAGCCCAAGTGGCATACTCTTCCATTAGTCTGTGGCACCATGTGTTCTTGTCTTCATCCTTGCAAGGGCACCTCTCCTCCGTGACCCGGCACAGCGCCTGGTCACTGAGATGTGTCCAGAGGGAATGAAGATAGGAACAAACGGAGCAACAGACTTACATAGGAGTTTGCCAGCTGGGACACTTAAGTGAGTTTTTGTCTCCCCAAGCGGCACATAATTTGTGGCCCTGTCCACCCAATCAGGGGACACTTCTCCCATAATAATAGGCACCCAAAGACCCCCACCCCAAGAAAACCAAACAAACAATAGGTAGTCCTTCAGAATAGGTAGGTAGCCAAAGGTACAGCCCCACTACCAAGTGTAGGTAGCGACCCCAGTATAAGTAGCCAAGGTGCTCTCCCCGTATAGGTAGCCACCCTTAGTATAGGTAGCTATAATGCCCTCCAAGTATAGGAAGCCACCCCTAGTATAGGTAGACAAGGTGCCCTCCCAGTATAGGTAGCCACCCCAAGTATAGGTAGCCAAGGTGCCCTCCCAGCATAGGTAGCCACACCTAGTATAGGTAGCCAAGGTGTCCCCCAGTATAGGTAGCCACCCCTAGTATAGGTAGCCAAGGTGCCTTCCCAGTATAGGTAGCCACCCCTAGTATAGGTAGCCAAGGTGCCCTACCACTATAGATAGCCACCCCTAGTAAAGGTAGCCAAGATGCTCTCCCCGTATAGGTAGCCACCCCTAGTATAGGTAGCCAAGGTGTCCCCCCAATATAAGTAACCACCCCTAGTATAGGTAGCCATGGTGCCCTCCCACTATAGGTAGCCACCCATAGTATAGGTAGCCAAGGTGCCCTCCCACTTTAGGTAGCCACCCCTAGTATAGGTAGCCAAGGTGCCCTCCCAGTATAGGTAGCCACCCCTAGTATAGGTAGCCAAGGTGCCCTCCCAGTATAGGTAGCCACCGCCTAGTAAAGTTAGCCAAGGTGCCCTCCCAGTATAGGTGCTCACACCTAGTATAGGTAGCCAAGGTGCACTCCCAGTATAGGTAGCCACCCCTAGTATAAATAGCCAAATATTGTCCCCAGTATATATAGCCACCTCAAGAATAGGAACACAAGTGAAAACAAGTCGGTGGAGGCGCCCAGGAGTATTAGTATAGGCAATATTATATTAATAATAAAGGAGGTCTCTTACCTCCAAAGAAGACTCGCGTTAAAAACGAAAAACGGTTACACTATAGACAACGCGTTTCACGGGACTTAGCCCGCTTCCTCAGGTCAGTAAAACAGATAACCTTAAAGAGACTCCGTAACAAAAATTGCATCCTGTTTTTTATCATCCTACAAGTTCCAAAAGCTATTCTAATGTGTTCTGGCTTACTGCAGCACTTTCTGCTATCACAGTCTCTGTAATAAATCAATGTATCTTTCCCCTGTCAGACTTGTCGGCCTGTGTATGGAAGGCTGCCAAGTTCTTCAGTGTTGTGGTTCTGCTATGAACTCCCCCTTCCAGGCCCCTCTATGCACATTGCCTGTGTGTTATTTAGATTAGAGTAGCTTCTCTCTTCTCTCTTATCTTTTACTGGATAAATCGTCCTCTGAGCTGGCTGGGCTTTCACATACTGAGGAATTACAAACAAGGGCAAAGCTGTTTGCAGGAAGAAAAGAGCAGCCTGAAACTTCAGTGCATGGGGGAAAGAAACACACAAATGATCTCTTGAGATTCAAAAGGAATGCTAATACAGCCTGCTTGTGTATGGATGTATTTTCTATGTGTGGACATACTGTAAATCAACCTACTTCCTGTTTTGGTGGCCATTTTGTATGTTTACAAACAAACTTTTTAAAACTGTTTTTAACCACTTTTAATGCGGCGAGAAGAGGCGAAATTGTGTCAGAGGGAAATAGGAGATGTCCCCTAACGCACTGGTATGTTTACTTTTGAGCGATTTTAACAATACAGATTCTCTTTAACTAACAGCTGTGCAGTGCAGGGGTGCATAGATCTTATTTCCTCCCACGTGAGTCTTCTTTGGAGATAAGAGACCTCCTTCAGTATTAATATAAAATTGCCTATTCTTTTATACTCCTGGGCGCCTCAACCGACTTGCTTTTACTTGTGTACCCTGCTGTGGATGAGGTCCTAAGTAGAGTTGGGCCGAACGGTTCGCCTGCGAACGGTTCCATGCGAACTTCAGTGGTTCGCGTTCGCGTCCCGCAGGCGAATCTTTGCGGAAGTTCGGTTCTCCCCATAATGCACATGGAGGGTCAACTTTGACCCTCTACATCACAGTCAGCAGGCCCAGTGTAGCCAATTAGGCTACACTAGCCCCTGGAGCCCCACCCCCCCCTTATATAAGGCAGGCAGCGGCGGCCATTACGGTCACTCGTGTGCTGCCTGCGTTAGTGAGAGTAGGGCGAGCTGCTGCAGACTGTCTCTCAGGGAAAGATTAGAGGCTTAACTTGTTCCTGTCTGGCTGCATACCTGTTCTGTGAACCCACCACTGCATACCAGTGCTGTGAACCCGCCACTGCATACCTGTGCTGTGAACCCACCACTGCATACCTGTGCTGTGAACCCACCACTGCATACCTGTTCAGTGAACCCACCACTGCATACCTGTGCTGTGAACCCACCACTGCATACCTGTTCAGTGAACCTGCCACTGCATACCTGTTCTGTTCAGTGGACCCGCCACTGTATACCTGTTCATTGAACCCACCACTGCATACCTGTGCTGTGAACCCACCACTGCATACCTGTTCTGTAAACCCACCACTGCATACCTGTGCTGTGAACCCACCACTGCATACCTGTTCAGTGAACCTGCCACTGCATACCTGTTCTGTTCAGTGGACCCGCCACTGTATACCTGTTCATTGAACCCACCACTGCATACCTGTGCTGTGAACCCACCACTGCATACCTGTTCTGTGAACCCGCCACTGTATACCTGTTCTGTTTAGTGAACCCGCCACTGTATACCTGTTCAGTGAACCCGCCACTGCATACCTGTTGTGTTCAGTGAACCTGCCACTGCATACCTGTTCTGTGAACCCGCCACTGTATACCTGTTCTGTTTAGTGAACCCGCCACTGTAAACCTGTTCTGTTTAGTGAACCCGCCACTGCATACCTGTTCTGTTCAGTGGACCCGCCACTGTATACCTGTTCAGTGAACCCGCCACTGCATACCTGTTCTGTTCAGTGGACCCGCCACTGTATACCTGTTCAGTGAACCCGCCACTGCATACCTGTTGTGTTCAGTGAACCTGCCACTGCATACCTGTTCTGTGAACCCGCCACTGTATACCTGTTCTGTTTAGCGAACCCGCCACTGTATACCTGTTCTGTTTAGTGAACCTGCCACTGCATACCTGTTCTGTTCAGTGGACCCGCCACTGTATACCTGTTCAGTGAACCCGCCACTGCATACCTGTTGTGTTCAGTGAACCTGCCACTACATACCTGTTCTGTGAACCCGCCACTGTATACCTGTTCTGTTTAGTGAACCCGCCACTGTATACCTGTTCTGTTTAGTGAACCCGCCACTGCATACCTGTTCTGTTTAGTGAACCCGCCACTGCATACCTGTTCTGTTCAGTGGACCCGCCACTGCATACCTGTTCTGTTCAGTGGACCCGCCACTGCATACCTGTGCTGTGAACCCACCACTGCATACCTGTTCAGTGAACCTGCCACTGCATACCTGTTCTGTTCAGTGGACCCGCCACTGTATACCTGTTCATTGAACCCACCACTGCATACCTGTGCTGTGAACCCACCACTGCATACCTGTTCTGTGAACCCACCACTGCATACCTGTTCAGTGAACCCGCCACTGCATACCTGTTCTGTTCAGTGGACCCGCCACTGTATACCTGTTTAGTGACCCCCCACTGCATACCTGTTGTGTTCAGTGAACCCGCCACTGCATACCTGTTCTGTTTAGTGAACCTGCCACTGCATACCTGTTCTGTGAACCCGCCACTGTATACCTGTTCTGTTTAGTGAACCCGCCACTGCATACCTGTTCTGTTCAGTGGACCCGCCACTGTATACCTGTTCAGTGAACCCGCCACTGCATACCTGTTGTGTTCAGTGAACCTGCCACTGCATACCTGTTCTGTGAACCCGCCACTGTATACCTGTTCTGTTTAGTGAACCCGCCACTGTATACCTGTTCTGTTTAGTGAACCCGCCACTGCATACCTGTTCTGTTCAGTGGACCCGCCACTGTATACCTGTTCAGTGAACCCGCCACTGCATACCTGTTCTGTTCAGTGGACCCACCACTGTATACCTGTTCAGTGAACCCGCCACTGCATACCTGTTGTGTTCAGTGAACCTGCCACTGCATACCTGTTCTGTGAACCCACCACTGTATACCTGTTCTGTTCAGTGAACCCACCGCATCAGTGCGCATACCTGTGCAGTTAAGTGAACCCACCTACCTACGTGAGTGCACGCAGTGTGATATACCACTCCGTGCATACCCGATATGGACAAAACAGGTAGAGGAAGAGGTAGTGCCAGAGCCAGAGGAAGGCCACCCGGCAGGTCTGCGCGAGGTCGTGTAAATGTAATTTCGTGTGGACCTGGCCCACAGTACAGTGCTCGGAAGAAGGCACGTCCCATCACCTCCCAAGATTGTCAGGACGTGGTTGAGTATTTAGCGACACAGAACACCTCATCTTGTTCAGCCACCAGCGCTACTACTAGCACCACTTCCGCTGCATTTGACACTTCGCAAGAATTATTTAGTGGTGAAATCACTGATGCACAGCCATTGTTGTTACAGCCAGATGAATTTTCACCAGCTCATATGTCTGAGTTACGCGGCAACACTATGGATGTAACGTGTCAGGAGGATGAAGGACCTACTGATGGTGCAAGTTTGGATTTGTCTGAGGCAAGCGAAGCTGGGCAGGATGACTACGATGATGACGGTAATAGGGATCCTCTGTATGTTCCCAATTGAGGAGATGAAGAGGGGGACAGTTCAGAGGGGGAGTCAGAGAGTAGTAGGAGGAGAGAAGTTGCTGAAAGAAGCTGGGGCAGCTCTTCGTCAGAAACAGCTGGTGGCAGAGTCCGGCACCATGTATCACCACCTATGTACAGCCAGCCAACTTGCCCTTCAGCATCAGCTGCTGAGGTCCCCATAGTGCCCACATCCCAGGGTGGCTCAGCGGTGTGGAAATTTTTTAATGTGTGTGCCTCAGATCGGACCAAAGCCATCTGTTCGCTCTGCCAACAAAAATTGAGCCGTGGAAAGGCCAACACTCACGTAGGGACAAGTGCCTTACGAAGGCACCTGGAGAAAAGGCACAAACAGCAATGGGATGGCCACCTGAGCAAAAGCAGCAGCAGCACACAAAAGCAAAGCCACCCTCCTTCTCCTCTTCCTCCTCCATCAGGTGCATTATCTGCTTCTGCCGCTTTCTCCCTTCCACCTTCACAGGCACCCTCCTCCACTCCGCCTCTGCCCTTGAGCGGTTCCTGCTCCTCTGCCCACAGCAGCAGTCAGGTGTCCGTGAAGGAAATGTTTGAGCGGAAGAAGCCAATTTCGGCCAGTCACCCCCTTGCCCGGCGTCTGACAGCTGGCGTGGCGGAACTGTTAGCTCGGCAGCTGTTACCATACCGGCTGGTGGACTCTGAGGCCTTCCGTAAATTTGTGGCCATCGGAACACCGCAGTGGAAGATGCCAGGCCGCACTTATTTTTCGAGAAAGGCCATACCCCAACTGCACCGTGAAGTTGAGAGGCAAGTGGTGTCATCTCTTGCGAAGAGCGTTGGGTCAAGGGTACACCTGACCACGGATGCCTGGTCTGCCAAGCACGGGCAGGGCCGCTACATTACGTACACAGCCCATTGGGTGAACCTGGTGGTGAACGATGGCAAGCAGGGCGCAGCGGACCAAATTGTGACACCTCCACGGCTTGCAGGCAGGCCTCCTGCCACCTCCTCTCCTCCTGCTACATGCTCTTCGCTGTCCTCCTCCTCCTTGGCTGAGTGGCAGTTCTCCTCTCCAGCTACACAGCCCCAGCTCCGCAGGACCTATGCTGCATGCCAGGTAAGACGGTGTCACGCCATCTTAGACATGTCTCGTCTCAAAGCGGAGAGTCACACTGGAGCAGCTCTCCTGGCTGCTCTTAAGAAACAGGTGGATGAGTGGCTGACCCCGCACCACCTGGAGATAGGCAACGTGGTGTGCGACAACGGCAGCAATCTGCTTGCCGCTTTGCATATGGGGAAGCTGACACACATACCCTGCATGGCACATGTCATGAATCTAGTGGTTCAAAGATTTGTGGCAAAGTACCCTGGCTTAGCGAATGTCCTGAAGCAGGCCAGGAAGTTCTGTGGGCATTTGAGGCGGTCTTACACAGCCATGGCACGCTTTGCGGAAATTCAGCGTAAAAACAACATGCCGGTGAGAAGCCACATTTGCGGTGGCCCGACTCGCTGGAACTCGACCCTGCTCATGTTCTCCCGCCTGCTAGAACAGAAGAAAGCCGTGACCCACTACCTCTACAACTACAGTAGAATGAAACAGTCTGGGAAGATGGGGATGTTCTGGCCCGACAACTGGACACTGATGAAAAATGCATGCAGGCTCATGCGGCCGTTTGAGGAGGTGACCAACCTGGTGAGCCGCAGTGAGGGCACCATCAGCGACTTAATTCCCTACGCTTACTTCTTGGAGCGTGCTGTGCGTAGAGTGGTGGATGAAGCTGTGAATGAGCGTGACCAGGAACCGTTACGGCAGGAACAGGCATGGGACCAATTTTCATCAGACCCAGCTGTTTCCTCAACACCTGCGGCAGCACAGAGGGGGGAGGAGGAGGAAGAAGAGAAGTTGTGTGCAGAAGACGAGTCAGACTCAGAGGATGATGAGCAAGGTGTTTCTTTGGGGGAGGAGAAGGAGGAGGAGGAGGAGGAGGGGACAGCGGCAGGAGAACAACCTCAGCAGGCATCGCAAGGGGCTTGTGCTGCTCAACCTTCCCGTGGTATTGTTCGCGGCTGGGGGGAGGAGGTTGACTTACCTGACGTCACTGAGGAAGAGCAAGAGGAGATGGAGGGTACTGGATCCGACTTTGTGCAGATGTCGTCTTTTATGCTGTCCTGCCTGTTGAGGGACCCCCGTATAAAAAACCTCAAGGGGAATGACCTGTACTGGGTGGCCACACTACTAGACCCTCGGTACAGGCACAAAGTGGCGGACCTGTTACCAACTCACCGGAAGGTGGAAAGGATGCAGCACATGCAGAACCAGCTGTCAACTATGCTTTACAATGCCTTTAAGGGTGATGTGACGGCACAACGCCAGCAAGGTACCACTGCCACTAATCCTCCTCCCGTGTCCACGCAGTCAAAGACAGGACGCTCCAGCGATCTCATGGTGATGTCGGACATGCGGACGTTCTTTAGTCCAACGCCTCGCCGTAGCCCTTCCGGATCCACCCTCCACCAACGCCTGGAACGGCAGGTAGCCGACTACCTGGCCTTAAGTGTGGATGTAGACACTGCTGTGAACAGCGATGAGGAACCCTTGAACTACTGGGTGCGCAGGCTTGACCTGTGGCCAGAGCTGTCCCAATTTGCCATCCAACATCTCTCCTGCCCTGCCGCAAGCGTCCTGTCAGAAAAGACCTTCAGCGCAGCTGGAGGCATTGTCACAGAGAAGAGAAGTCGCCTAAGTCACAAAAGTGTTAAGTACCTCACTTTTATCAAAATGAATGAGGCATGGATCCCGGAGGGCTGCTGCCCGCCCCAAGACTAAGTCAGTCCCCGCACACACAGCATCTTTGCCTGCACGCCGTGTGACTGGCTGCCTGGCCTGCCCCAAGAAGACTAAGTCGCTCCCAGTCCCTCCACACAGCATGTCTGCCTGCAGGCCGCTTGACTACCTTCTCCGCCACCACCAACAGGGTCCGGGACTCCAGGCGGATTGCTGAATTTTTTAGGCCGCTGCTAGCAGCGGCCGCTGTAATAATTTTTCTGGTGCGTGTACATGACTGCCTAATTTTTCTGGCTGCACTGCGGGCAGCTGCAACAACAAAAGAAAAGGCATGTACATGCGCCCATTCCCCTTCGTGATCATTACCTTGCCGTGGTGAAGGGGCTTGCGTATCACAATGAAGCAATGACCGGCGCCTAGATGAGTGTCTCGGGGGGCACACCCACGATAATAAGGTCGTTGCCTCATTGTGGTCAGACCAAATTTGATCAGCTGGACAGTCACTGTTCTGTCATTCAGCTACATCAGCCAGGCGACCATATGGGCTGTAAAGCCACCAAAACCTGCACTCTCGCCATGGTGCGCACCAGTCCAGCACGGCCGTCACTACACAAACAGCTGTTTGCGGTGCGTTACACGGTGAGTTTGGTGTGTCAGTGTGAAGCAGTACCTTAATTACACTACCTGATTGATGTATACACATGCAAGATGTTTGAAAGCACTTTAGGCCTGTCATTTAGCATTCAATGTGATTTCTGCCCTTAAAACGCTGCTTTGCGTCAAATCCAGATTTTTCCCCGGGACTTTTGGCATGTATCCCACTCCGCCATGCCCCCCTCCAGGTGTTAGATCCCTTGAAACATCTTTTCCATCACTTTTGTGGCCAGCATAATTATTTTTTTTTTTCAAAGTTCGCATCCCCATTGAAGTCTATTGCGGTTCGCGAACTTTAACGCGAACCGAACCTTCCGCGGAAGTTCGCGAACCAGGTTCGTGAACCTAAAATCGGAGGTTCGGCCCAACTCTAGTCCTAAGCGGTTGCTTGGTTCGCCTGGGCCAAACAGCACCCCTGCCTATGGCAGAACTGGTCCTGCCTCCTATATCACATAATTTGAAAATCAGCAAGAATTTAGACACAAAAATTGGGCATCTAGGCTGTTTTACTGCAACTGAAATGTTATACAATAGATTAGGGGTCTTCTAAGGTTAACAGATGTTTTTTCTCACTTGCTACGACTACTGCTTTAAGTGCTTTTAAAATACAGGGAGTTTAGTAAAGAAAATCCAACACAGCTGCAATGGGAAATGTCCCTCTTCAGAGAGCCTGAGTAAAACTCCTTCATCCAGCTGGCTCTGCAGGTGATAGAATGAAAAGTTTCCATTCTGAGCAGAACAATCCGCTCTGCGACGGGAAGCCGGGAGCATTTACCACACTGGCCAAGCTGTCTCCTGGTGTCTCCGGGAAAGCTCTACTGTTATAAACTATTATAAATCACCTTTAGATCCGGCCCCAGCAACTTCTTATGGCCCATACTCACGAGGGACTTTTGCCGCCTCAACACGCGGCGCGCGCGTGTTGCGGCGACAGGTCGCCCGTGAGTATGGGCCGTCGCACGCGCGCGCACCCCGAACTGTCGCCCATCGCTCATGTCGCCATGCGATTTAAAGTGTCAATCGCATGGCGACAGTCGCCGCCGCACCTCCCCCGCAACTGTCGCTAGTCCGCGTGAGTACGCGGACTAGCGACAGCAACCTCCATTGTGGTAAATGGAGCTTCCGGCGGGGGGAGGAGGAACGTCGGCGACAGCTTCTGTCTCGCCGCTGGTCCCTCTTCCGCGTGTGTACGCGGAGGGACCTGGCGAGGAGCTGTCGCCGGCCTGTCGCCCACACGCTCACGTGTGCTGGCGACAGGCCACTTCTGCAGCCCGTGAGTACGGGCCATTACAGTTGCGTCTCACAGACTGTGAGATAACTTGACTCTCAACACAGCAAGCAGGAGATAGACTTTTCTCAGGCTTCTTCAGTATTTAAGGAGTTTATTCAGGAAACATATATACAGATATAGTTCATCATATCCTAGCCAAGCAAGATTCTCATGTTTAAGTCCTTGGCGTTACAGCTCTTGACTAACCTCCCTCCTTGAATGTTAGTCAGTTACCTTCTTTCTAAGCTACGTTACACTAGACTACCTATGTACAACATACATTAGATCAGATTACATGAAGAATGAAAATACTTAGAGGTCCCAGTCAGCATAGCAGGAATGTAGGAAGCAGAGCAGGAATCAGAATGAACTCTGTCCGCCCGTCCCGGGTCTTTAATACCGACTAGGAAAGAGTTAAATGTGACCTCATCTTCGCCATCCCCCAGACCCGACTATTGGCTGTGCCCCCTCGTGGTGTCATAATACCCACCTACTCGATTAATATTTAATGTCACTTTTGCCTTACTTACTGGAATGTGGTATTTTGGTAAACATGGCCTATGTTGATTGTTCTTGTGGTGTACATGTTAAAGTGAACCTCCGGACTAAAAATCGACTCAGCAGCACTGAAAAGGCTTTGTGTTTATTTAACAGTTTCACAGCATCAGAACTTTGTTTCTCTTATACAAGCCTCATTTTTAGCTGCACAGAAGAAAACTGCCCGGGCTTTTTTCCCCTGATGCTGTGCAAAGCATGATGGGATTTTGATTTTGTTGTTCTCGTTCTGCTGGTTTTTTTTTTACATTTTGAATTTGACATTTGAAGCCTAGCGTGTGCAGCTGGGAGGGGTAATCAGGACACAGGATAGTTGGAACTGTGTCTCCTGCTCCTTGTCACCTCCTTTCAACCAAAAAGATGGCTGCCCCCATGACAAAGATGGCAGCCCCCATGAATCACAAACATTTGCCTGTTCTTTTAAAACAGGGTGGGTAAGAGATTATATTACCTATCTATTCTAATTAACATAACTAATGTAACTTGATGACAGTATGTTTGCTTAGGCTGAAGTTCCCCTTTGAGGTCAGTGCAGGCCTGTGGCCTTCTTTCAGGAACATGTTCTCGGTATCTGCGTGTATCAACTGCTACACGCAGACACCGAGATGCTTCTGCCTGCATCACAAGAAACTCTATTTATTTTAAAGGCATACTCTGCGGACAAGCCTTTTACATAAAACTCAGGCCAAATAACTGAGGCCTACTTAAATTATAACATCTACCTCCATCTTTGCCTCATGACAAACAAAGGCAGGGATCAACGGACCCTCAATGGCAATATTCCACCGATTGAGCCGCGGGACAAAGGGGATTCTTCTCGTCATTTCACAAGGCTGCGTTCAAGGCCTGCTTTGTGCTGCGTGATTTCCTACACAAACATTGTCTAAACGAGAAAAAAGGGAAGAGGCCTGCTGTGGGTTTGTTCTTTGAAATTGTACTTTGAAGCTAAAGTCATGAGAAAAAGAGTCAAGTTATAAAGAAACTATGGTGTGTACAGCTATGTACACACATTAAATTGCCATCTTAGCAAACTAACGACCCCTGATGACAATGTGATGAAAGAACGATGTCTGATGGCAGTGTGGTGTTCTGTGCAGTAGTCAAGGATGTAGAATAACTGAAGCAAAGTTTATTTACATAAAGAATTTTTGCTCCGTGCCACCAGGCAGCCAGAACAGGAACCAACGATCCACAACAGTATAGATAATCTTATCCATTAAATAAGCACAACAATGCAATCTTCAGGCCAGTTGTATCAGCACCACATATGGCAAATTTAAATGCAATGACTGCACAGCAACGGTCTAATGAACAGATTGTTAGCAGAAGCTCAAAACTGAGGATCCGGAACTATGCAGCCAGCCATTGTTCTAGCTACAATGGGAACCTGGGGCAAAGAAGCTACGTCCAGAAGGCCATGTGCACTAACACGGCCTATCGCGCGTGTATGCGCGTTCCCGGCCGTGGATCGTTAGCCCAGGAATCAATGCATCGGGACATGGTGCCCGATGAATGATTCCTCTCCCCGGCAGAAAAAGTGACTGCTTGTCTCGGAAGCCTCGCTTTTTCTGCCTCTTACGTCCCCCTACGTCCCTCTAAGCGTACATGTGTAACGATTGCGTAATTATTTCCGTGGTCAGCGCACAAGATGCGCGCTGACACTGCGGAAATCCTCCACAAGCGTGTAATTTAACAGAACCCAGCTATGGTGCTACGCACCTGTAGAGGGAAACTCCCACCGGCAGATAGAGCTGTGGAGTGCAGAGGAACACAGCCTCTGCACAGCCATAGATGCTAGATGGGAATTGTACGAGTTGAAGCAATGCAGGGCAAGATAGCCCTTAGAGAGAGAGAGCACAGAGACAGAATGTATGTGTGTCCACCAATCTAGTCGCCACCCAGCGACGGTGAACACACAACAGCGGAAACGAAGTGGGAATGCAATCACAAGAGTGGCGATTGCCAATAGTGACACAAGACCGAATCAGACAGAGCACAAGTGTAGCAAGAAAGACATAGCAAATAACAATGATCAGAACGTCAAAGAAAATAACAAACGCTAGCTAAACGCGAACTCCGCACTCATTCGCAACAGCGAACGCGTTAAAGACACGATCACTGCGCGTTAGGCGCCCAGTGATAAGCGTGCCACCCTAACTAACCAATGTAACACAAACACAAAATAGAGAACGCGAACGCTTGCTAAACGGTTACCTCACCGAGCCTACAGCAAGCGTTCGTACAAGACAGACAGAAGGAGCAGCCAGCAGCAACCGCAGCTCTGGCCTACACCCTGAGACAGAGCACAGAAGGAACCACCGCCACTACCGCTAGAGCGGATGCAATCCAGACAGACAAACAGATGGAGCAACCAGTAGCAACCGCTGCTCTGGCTTACACCCCTACAGACAGAACGATTTCCTGTCGACCGCCACTGGCGACAAGACAATCGCAACGGTGTCGCTTTTTTTGGAGTCAATTGGTTTGTGTGTATGCAATTCATCCAAAATCGTCTGCCACACACAAATCAGCAGGTCCACAAAACATTCGTCACACTCATCAGATCCAATCAAAGCGTACACAGACTCAATACAAGCATTAAGAATCACTTCGCTTTTTGTGATGTAAAAATTGCAAAACGCCTTCCAATCAAACTCAAACTCCTCAATCAAAGCCCCAATCTCCCACGGAGCGAATGGAGGCTCAAACAACCCTGTATCAAAGAAACACTCATACGGGTTGGGATCAGAAACAAGCATAGGCTTTCTTACAGCTTTAATATAATGTATAATTCTGCACATAATAGGATCCACATATGCTTTTGCCTTGGGCAATGGAACCTGAGACAAATACACTGGGAATTTCGGTTTGGCTGGTCATACTGTAACGATTGCGGAATTAATTCCGTGGTCAGCGCACAAGATGCGCGCTGACACTGCGGAAATCCTCCACAAACATGTAATATAACAGAACCCAGCTATGGTGCTATGCACCTGTAGAGGGAAATTCCCACCGGCAGATGGAGCTGTGGAGTACAGAGGAACACAGCCTCTGCACAGCCACAGATGCCAGATGGGAATTGTACGAGTTGAAGCAATGCAGGGCAAGATAGCTCTTAGAGAGAGAGAGCACAGAGACAGAATGTATGTGTGTCCACCAATCTAGTCGCCACCCAGCGACGGTAAACACACAACAGCGGAAACGAAGTGGGAACGCAATCGCAAGAGTGGCGATTGCCAATAGTGACACAAGGCCGAATCAGACAGAGCACAAGTGTAGCAAGATATATATAGCAAATAACAATGATCAGAACGTCAAAGAAAATAACAAACGCTAGCTAAACGCGAACTCCGCACTCATTTGCAACAGCGTTAGGCGCCCAGTGACAAGCGTGCCACCCTAACTAACCAATGTAACACAAACACGAAATAGAGAACGCGAACGCTTGCTAAACGGTTACCTCACCGAGCCTACAGCAAGCGTTCGTACCAGACAAGACAGACAGAAGGAGCAGCCAGCAGCAACCGCAGCTCTGGCCTACACTCCCAGACAGAGCACAGAAGGAACCACCGCCACTACCGCTAGAGCGGATGCAATCCAGACAGACAAACAGATGGAGCAACCAGTAGCAACCCCTGCTCTGGCTTGCACCCCTACAGACCGCCACCGGCGACAAGACAATCGCAACAGATAGACAGTTACAAGGCAAAGCAGATAATACAACCTGACTATGCTAGAAGGGAGGCCTAGTGCAGTCCCATGGAATTACTCTAAGATAATCTTAGCAGACAATAGCAAAGGCTGATACTCCAGGTGAGTTAGCAGGAACAAACCATCATGACCAGCAGGGAATTCTGGAAAGAAATGATTTTTATACTGCAAGCCATCAGAGGAAGCAGCTAGGCAGTTTGCATGACAAGTAGATGCAAATTCCTCACCAGCAGAGCAACTCTGAAACTTGCATAGTGAAGACAGGTCTCTTTTCCAGAGGCCTGCAGCACTCAGACCTAAAGAATGGTCAAACAGCTGTCTGCCTGTGCAGACAGCAGAGCAGATCATTACAACATATTACTCTTAGAGTGACGTCATGTAAACATCATATCACGGTTGCCATCTGATGGCCAAAAAATAAAACTATATCTACCTGTAAAAAAAAATAAAAATCACATATTTACATAAAAAAATTACTATTTACATCCCACCCTCCCAAAAATACCCAAATAAAATGTTTAACAAAAAAAACAAAAAAAAATACAATAAAAAAGTAAATATTTACCTAAGGGTCTAAATTTTTAAATATCAATGGAAAGATGAAATATTTCTTTTTTTATTATTATAAGCTTGTAAATAGTGATGGATGCAAAACAGAAAAAAAATGCACTTTTATTTCCAAATTAAATTATGTCCCTATCACAATGCATGGCGACAATATTTTAACGGTGTAATACCAGGGACTATTAGGCAAATACAATACGTGGGTTTTAATTATGGAGGCATGTTTTATTTGAAAACTATAATGGCCGAAAACTGAGAAATAAAGATTTTTTTCTGTTTTTTTCTTATTCTTCCTGTTAAAATGCATTTATAGTAAAGTGGCTCTTAGCAAAATGTACCACCCAAAGAAAGCCTAATTGGTGGCGGAAAAAACAAGATATAGATCAGTTCATTGTGATAAGTAGTGATAAAGTTATAGGCGAATGAATGGGAGGTGATAATTGCTCGGATGCATAAAGTGAAAATGACTGAAAGCTGAAGTGGTTAATAGTAAAGCCTCCATAAGAGCTAAAAACACCACATTTTCAGGGAATGTTAAGCAGACAAATGGAAGCAAAAAGAAAAAAAATATTTCAAAAAGACTTCATAGTTTTTGAGAAAATCAATGTTAAATTCGGCAGAAATTACAGCGAATATCCGCATTGGAACCTCTATGCGATATGACACCGACTTTAGAGGTTAATAGCAAAGTCCCCTTACGTGCTAGAAACACCAAAATTTTCAGGGAATGTTAAGCAGACAAGTGGGAACAAGAGGAAAAAAATATTTCAAAAAGACCTTGTAGTTTTTGAGAAAATCAATGTAAAAGTTAGCGGAAATTAGCGCGAAAATCCACATCGCAATGCAGAAATCGTAAGCGGAATCGGTAGCGGTAATTGGCAATGGCGGAATGCAGATTTTCGACGGAAATGGAAATTGGCTGTAAGGAACGTTAGCGCAGGAATCGATTCATCGGGACATGGTGCCCGATGATTGATTCCTCTCCCCGGCAGAAAAAGTAACTTTTTCTCTCGGAAGCCTTGCTTTTTCTGCCTCTCACGTCCCCCTACGTCCCTGTAAGCGTACATGTTACAATTAGAGTGACGTAATTTAAACAAACTCAAGGTTGCCATCTTGTGGCCAAAAAGTAAAACTACATTTACATGTAAAAAAAATAATCACATATTTACATAAAAAAATTACTATTTACATCCCACCCTCCTAAAAATACCCCAAAAAAGTTTAATTAAAAAAAAAAAAAAATTACAATAAAAAAAAAACACGTAAATATTTACCTAAGGGGCTAAATTTTTAAATATCAATGGAAAGATGATTTTTTTTTTTTTTTAAATTATAAGCTTGTAAATAGTGAAGGATGCAAAACAGAAAAAAATGCACTTTTATTTCCAAATTAAATTATGTCCCTAATAAATATTTACCTAAGGGTCTAAAACGCCGGCTCGGGTGGCTCGGATGGCGGAGTGTAGCCGCGAGCCTCCCCTTCTGATTCCTTCAGCGGCATCTGTAGCAGCCCTGCGGCGGTGATTGAGCGTGTGCGTCCCGTCCATATCTATAGGTGAAAAAATCAATTAACCCTTCGCACACTCACATGCAAATGTTCAAATAAATGCATTCACAGATTTACTCATCCAGGCACAACTGTTATCCCTACAGCTAAATTAAAAGCCAGGGTTTTAGTTCACAGAAGAATGCATTCTTATGCTTAGTCACCTATACTGCGTAGAAGTACCCAGGTAAACATAGGTGTCCTAACTCTGGCCCTGTAACATGCATAGTGCAGACATGCAAACACATTCATTGCATCAAACCTATCAATGGATCAGTAGCACACATCCTAACTTCCTCTCCTAGGAAAGACAGTGCATCTTACCAATCGCACAAGGGAGCTAACGTTATGTGTCCATGTGCACCATGCACATACACCAGCATAAGCTGTCTGCATGCTGACAAACATACAGGGGAAGGGGGGAGTGCACCGAATTGGACCCTAGCCACAGGGGTCAATGATAAGAATAAACATACATATATCCAGGCACATCGCCTCTAGTTAGGACATTAAATAAATTATTAGGGAAAGGGAGGTGCTGAAGGGGGTGTGGCTAGAAACAGAAAAAATCAATTAACCCTTCGCACACTCACATGCAAATGTTCAAACAAATGCATTCACAGATTTACTCATCCAGGCACAACTGTTATCCCTACAGCTAAATTAAAAGCCAGGGTTTTAGTTCACAGAAGAATGCATTCTTATGCTTAGTCACCTATACTGCGTAGAAGTACCCAGGTAAACATAGGTGTCCTAACTCTGGCCCTGTAACATGCATAGTGCAGACATGCAAACACATTCATTGCATCAAACCTATCAATGGATCAGGAGCACACATCCTAACTTCCTCTCCTGGGAAAGACAATGCATCTTACTAATCGCACAAGGGAGCTAATGTTATGTGTCCATGTGCACCATGCGCATACACCAGCATAAGCTGTCTGCATGCTGACAAACATACAGGGGAAGGGGGGAGTGCACCGAATTGGACCCTAGCCACAGGGGTCAATGATAAGAATAAACATACATATATCCAGGCACATCGCCTCTAGTTAGGACATTAAATAAATTATTAGGGAAAGGGAGGTGCTGAAGGGGGTGTGGCTAGAAACAGAAAAAATCAATTAACCCTTCGCACACTCACATGCAAATGTTCAAACAAATGCATTCACAGATTTACTCATCCAGGCACAACTGTTATCCCTACAGCTAAATTAAAAGCCAGGGTTTTAGTTCACAGAAGAATGCATTCTTATGCTTAGTCACCTATACTGCGTAGAAGTACCCAGGTAAACATAGGTGTCCTAACTCTGGCCCTGTAACATGCATAGTGCAGACATGCAAACACATTCATTGCATCAAACCTATCAATGGATCAGGAGCACACATCCTAACTTCCTCTCCTGGGAAAGACAGTGCATCTTACCAATCGCACAAGGGAGCTAACGTTATGTGTCCATGTGCACCATGCGCATACACCAGCATAAGCTGTCTGCATGCTGACAAACATACAAACATACAGGGGAAGGGGGGAAGGGGGGAGTGCACCAAATTGGACTAATAATTTATTTAATGTCCTAACTAGAGGCGATGTGCCTGGATATATGTATGTTTATTCTTATCATTGACCCCTGTGGCTAGGGTCCAATTCGGTGCACTCCCCCCTTCCCCTGTATGTTTGTCAGCATGCAGACAGCTTATGCTGGTGTATGCGCATGGTGCACATGGACACATAACGTTAGCTCCCTTGTGCGATTGGTAAGATGCACTGTCTTTCCCAGGAGAGGAAGTTAGGATGTGTGCTCCTGATCCATTGATAGGTTTGATGCAATGAATGTGTTTGCATGTCTGCACTATGCATGTTACAGGGCCAGAGTTAGGACACCTATGTTTACCTGGATACTTCTACGCAGTATAGGTGACTAAGCATAAGAATGCATTCTTCTGTGAACTAAAACCCTGGCTTTTAATTTAGCTGTAGGGATAACAGTTGTGCCTGGATGAGTAAATCTGTGAATGCATTTGTTTGAACATTTGCATGTGAGTGTGCGAAGGGTTAATTGATTTTTTATGTTTCTAGCCACACCCCCTTCAGCACCTCCCTTTCCCTAATAATTTATTTAATGTCCTAACTAGAGGCGATGTGCCTGGATATATGTATGTTTATTCTTATCATTGACCCCTGTGGCTAGGGTCCAATTCGGTGCACTCCCCCCTTCCCCTGTATGTTTGTCAGCATGCAGACAGCTTATGCTGGTTGTTATAATTTAAGTAGGCCTCAGTTACTTGGCCTGAGTTTTATGTAAAAGGCTTGTCCGCAGTGTATGCCTTTAAAATAAATAGAGGTTTTGTGATGCAGGCAGAGGCATCTCAGGGTCTGCGTGTAGCAGAGGATACACGCAGATACTGAGAACATGTTCCTAAAAGAAGGCCATCGGACTACTCTGACCTTAACACTACACCACAGGAACAGAAAACATTGGCCATATTTACTAAACATCCATGTTCCTGCATATGGGTCAAATGCCTCATTGATTATTAATCAAGTAGGTGTGTATGATGACACCACGAGTGGGTCCACCAATAATCTGGTCTAGGGGGTGGCGAAGATGATGTCATATTTAACGCTTTCCTAGTCGGTATAAAAGGCTGAGGGAGCTACGAGAGCTCACTTCTGCTTCTTCCTTCCGCACTAGCTAGCAAGGCTGACTGGGACGACTTCTAAGCATGTTCTTCCTTTCTGTAATCTGATATAATGTATGCTGTACATAGGTAGTTTAGTGTAACGTAGTTAGGAAGAAGGTACCTGATAGACTTCAGCAGGGAGTCTCATCACGAGCTTGTAACGCAACATGAAGATTGGCATAGCTAGGATATGATGACTGTATCTATCTGTCTTTCTGTGACTTGAATAAATAACGTAAACATTGAAGAAGCCTGAGAAAGTCTATATCCTGTTTGCGGTGTGGAGAGTCAAGTGATCTCACAGTCTGTGAGACGATGGTGTCGAAGCAAGTTGATAAGAACAGTTTATAACAGTGGCGCTGAAACCCTTCCCTGCCTAGCAAAACAGGCAGACGGGGCCCGGGCCGAAGAAGTTTTCAAGATATTCCACAGCAAAACAAGCGGAATAGACGGATGCGGACTGTAAAGCTTATCAAGCTGATACTGATAAGCTGGTGTGAGTGTGTGGGAGCCGAGCACACACGGGCTGCAATTCGAGGAAACCAGCGGCGAAACTCGTGGATGTTAAACTTTGACTGTAAGTGCACGCAGTCAGAGCCTAAACCGGATCACAGGTGACTGGAAGGCTCCGAGGCCGGCTGGCAGCTGCCGCTGGAGATCGATCCGCTGAGCCAGTGTGGGTACACAGAGATGACGCTCAGTAGTTCCAGGGATCCACTGTTTCGTGGAGTTGCCAAAAGCTGGTCGAATTGGCAGGCGTACGAAGTCCGCTGCTCAGGCAAGTTTGATTTACGTTGTGATATGGCGTTATCTGTGTTGTATTTTGGTGTTATAACAAGGAGAGGATAATGTGGTCATATGTACATTCTGTGTTAAGTGCAGCATGGAGGCTGCGTGCTTTATTTTTTTTTTTTTTGTTGTTGTTCCTTCTTCTAGGTTGGTTTTGTTTTTCTTTCTCCCCGTCCAGAGACTGGGAGTGATGCCAGCTGCGTTTTAGCCTAGCAGAGAGCGCCCCACGGAAGAGATAGGGGGAGGCGGCTGTCGAGCAGGTGGAGGGGAGAGAAGAAAGAGAGAGATAGCTGAGTAGACAGGAGAGGGGAGTTGAGACAGTTGTAAAACTTAGAAGTAAGTTTTTCTTCGGTGAGCTGGTTTTTTTTCTAAGTAAGTTATAGTTGCAGCTGAAATAATGGGTGAGGTTTTTGTTTGTTTTTCCTCCGTGCGTTTCCAGTCAGAGCTGCTAACATGCTTGTAAATATCTGTATCTGTTATGTTGTTTAGCCAGTTTGTCTGTTGTGCGTTTCAGCAGTACTAGCTGTTAATATGGTTTAGAGTTACGCTGCGCGCTTGAGTAGGTTTGAGTTATGGCAGAGATAAACTGCAGATGATTTGTGAGGAGAGAGAGGTTTCTACGTTCCTGGGTGATGCTAAGAGGTAATATATTTAGCATTGCAGCTGTGACGCGGTTGGTCTCAAGTTTGGCAAGCATCCCAGAGAGTATAGGTAGCGGAAGGCTGACTCTCGGTAAAATGTATCGATGCTGTGTGTAACTATGCATAAAACTGTTTGTTCTGTGTGTATTTTGTTTTCTCTCCTAAGATATAGGAAGCGAGAGGCTGCTATGGGAGCAGCCATCTTAGCTGGCAGTCCAGGACTCAAAATGGCGGCAGTGGAGAGAGCCCGCCCCCGAGAGTCATGGCCCCCACACATCATGGCAGGGGGGAGGAGGGGCTGGGGGATCCACGTCACGTCAGGCTGTGCTCGCGGCTCCGGGCAGAGCAGCTGAAAGGGAGGGGGGTAGAAATACAGAGACAGTCTACTGAGTGTCTCGGTTCTCGAAGTATTTCCCCAAAGGTTTTTCCCTGAGTCCATGGAAAGGAATGCCAGGATACGTGCGCCAAGCTATTACTGTAAGATTAGCAGGAGCACGGATAGGAAAAGTGTCCCAGCTAGGTGCAGGGACACACGTAGCAGTGCAGGTCAGGAAAGTGTCTGTACTGAGTTGCTTACGGGATTATTCCTGTAAGTGGGGCACCTTAACGGGTGGTGCAGCATGAGTTCCCAATAGAGTATAGGGGGGGACAGTGCATCAGGGGGGTGCCGGAGGTGGAAAAAAGGGCGTCGCCGCTGCTGCAGAGCGGTAACGTTTTTTTTCCGGTTTTTGTCGTGGACAGGGCCAGAGCTTGACTGAGAGGTCTATGCTGGGCTGGGGCGGTTTTTTTGTGTGTTTTTTTTCGTCCACTGATTGGTCAAATATGTTTTTTCCAGCTCCTATCAATTGTAGCACAAAGAACAAAAACTGACCGCAGTTCATGGGGCGATTATACCGATGATAGAATTGCCATGTACAGAGTGACAGTGTATCAGTACGCTGTTTGCCATGTGACTACCTTCCATGTGGGCATTCAGGGATCTACATACAGGCATGTGACGCTGGTATGCTTAGCCCTGCACCCTGTGTAGTTTAAGTGCAAAGCGCTCCTTCCTACAGGGAGGCAGCCGTTTTTTTTTGGGTAGTCTAGGTGGTGGCACGGCAAACATTGATCAGAGGGTACAACACACAGAACTTCTAGCAGAGCTGGTATCGCGATGAAGTTCTAGATAAGTAAATGCGATAATGAGTAAGAGCATTGCAGGCTCACCTGCAAAGCAGCATCAGGTGTGGCATCCGTGATCTGTGCATGCGACGGCCGCGCATGGACAGATGAGGGGGGATGTGGAGTGAGCTGCAATGGGGTGAGAGCTTCCAAAGGTGAAGCGAGCTTCCAAAGGTGAAGTCCGCGGGAGCATATTTTAAACAGGTAAGTACTGAGGATAGTACTGAGGTAGGGGGTGAAGTTTAACTCCAATCTACCAATAAGAGTAAACAGAGTTCATGAGAACCATAAAACAACGAGATCAATTACGGTATATATTGATCATTTTAAAGTGTACAGAGTACAAGCCGCAGGGCGAATCCCAAATCATTAATAAGTGTAATGTTGTGGTGATTGGTGCATACACTTCAGAGTTTTCTGATTATTAGTGATCCGCAGTATCACTAGTAATACAGATATATTTGATTATATGGTGATCTGCGGCATCACCAATAATACAAATATTTATGCGTACTCTGGAAAACACAAGGAACAGATAACTTGTGGAAAACCCACCACACTGACGTTAACTCAGAGGGAAGGTGACCTCTGGAAGGAAGGGCAGTGTGTGCGATTCTGCGACTAGGATAAGAACGCAGAATTGCGTTCCTCAACAGTAATGATATGCTGAGGAGTTACTGAGTTCCCCGCAAGAAGAACTCAGCAAAGTAAACCCTTTAGTGGAAAACCCACTAAAGGGGGCGAAGTCAAACGGAAAACGGTTCGGTATCAGAACTGGCAGAGAAGTACCGAATCGTCAGACAGAAATCAAGATCAGAGGTCAAGCCAAGGTCAGCAACGGGAAATCAGATGAGCAGAGGTACAGAATCGAGAAACACAAGGGAAGTCAGAAGCCAAACCAATAGTCGGTAACGGTACGGGCTGGCGAAGTACAAAATCAGGAGACAAGAGAATAATGAGGTAACAGGCAAAAGGTCATACACAATATACAATGCAATTAGTACTTTAGGCTATCAACAGAATCTGGCTAAGTGTGGATCCCCAGCTCCAGCTGGTTCTAGCACACTTTGGGATCTGACTAGGGTCTGAGTGCTAACACACAAGTATTCGCTGACTGCAGACAACTTGCAACTGACAGAATGCCTGCTTTTATACTGTGCTGGATTCAAACAGCCCGCCCAGCCATTCAACCAATCACAACGTGGCTCAAGGACCTTGCAGCACAGCTCAAGGACCTTGCTGAGGTCAGCTGACCAGCTGGTCAGCTGACTCTCTTTCTAAGAGTATAAAAGGCTCTACTGCACACGCGCGCGGCCCCTACGGGGTCCAGACTGTCATGAGAGGTGTCTCGGCGAGCAGCATGCCATGAGGCCTGTGAAGGTGTTCCAGGAGTGCAGCCTCGACGTGGAGTACGCCGAGAGGTCTGCGACTGAACGGTGGATCGTGCTACCGCTGCGGACGTGGACGTTTCTCCGCGTTCCGCATGCGACCATGCGGGCGGTTGCGCTGCTGATGCGGACGCGAACAAACGTCCGCGTTCAGCCTGCTGCTGCCTCATTACAATAAGAATTGATTTGTTTGTATTTCGATTTCAGGTGTTTGGCAATATGGAATTGAGACAGCTGCAGTGCTGGCAGCAAAGATGGAGATGTCAGTCGGATAAGCGAAAGGTTCCAGATGCCAATCTAAGCTTGGAGGAACACGAGATTCCTGAAATCGGAAAGAGACTAAAACACGAGATTCCTGAAATTGGAAAGAGACTAAAACACGAGATTTCGGAGATCGGAAAGAGACTAACAAAACTGTCTGAGCAAAGCATAATGCAAAGTGCTAATGTTTTTCTTTCCCAAGGTGGTGCTTTTATAATGAAGAGTACCGTGCTGATGGTGATCCTAGGTTGCCATTCCGTCCTAGGAGAACGAAGAGAGGACATTCTCATGTATAATAAGGGGTTAATGAGAATGCAAGGCCCAAACATGTTGATGTTGGGTGACAAAGGTACTGATCCTTTCACACCTCCCTCTGATTGGCACAGATGGACCAAGCAGGGATGGAGGGAAAGAGCACTTGTGCCAGGAGAAAACAAATTTCATGGCACAATGTGGGTGAAAGGTCTGAAGGGTCAGGTGTGCGGGCAGTGGGAATTGAATGGCAGTATAAATCTGCTATTGAGTACCACACTCCCAGAATCGACGCACCGATCCAAAGGTTTGTTAAAAGGTACATTGCAGTACAATGGGTACGTGCAAAAGGTGTGTGATTCGGGGGTACCTTGTCTTGGTTATGCAGAGTGAGATGGTTCCAGATTGGAGAGGAACGAGCAGAAGGCGTCAATTCTCTTACCAGAGAGACGCAGGGGACAACATCACACTCTGGAGCTACCAACAGAGAGTGCCTCTGAAACAACTATACACACGTAAAGGCTGGAAAGCCGAGGGTGGGTGGTTCTCGAAACAAGAAGTAAAAATCGAGATCAAGCCACATTTCCAGGTGACAAAGAGGGTGGGGAGAGCGGTCCCGGGGGAGGGAAAGCCCACACAGGGAACCCCATTCACACCACACGGGTCACAACAGGGGACGATATTACACAGTCCATATGCAACAGCTTATCCTCATGATAGTTGGGTAAGTGAAGAGGTACTCTTAATCGAATGATTGCAGAGAGTACAGTCTTCCCGACCTCAGGTACATAGTGTGCCTCAGGACATAAGGGGGGAAGAGGTCCAATCAGGACAGCTGGAGACATATTTTGTCAGCGAGAGATTGGACAAGGGGAGGTATATTAATTTTTCTGGAGAAGGATCTTTTGCATGGCAGCTTCAAGATGTTTGGGTGAACAAATGGAAACGGTGCAACATTCCTTTAGGCACCGCCACTTCCTTAGTTCCCACCTCAACCCGGGTCTTACACCAGGACCTGAGAGGTCAACCTTTTTTGGTGCTAGACGGGGAGGTGAAGCAAGTAGAGTTGTCCTCATGCGGGCAATTCTTGCAGAAGTACCTGCGTTGGCCGGGGCAAGCCAAATTTAGTGAAGAAGCCTGCAGGATCAATAACGCAGAATGCGAGGCTACCATTCAAAAGATCCACCCTGAAGCCCAACCGATAGTTCCGGTGGCTGAAGGAAAGGTTTGGTTTTTTAACATAAGTTCTAATGATACATTCAAGGTATATTCTCATAATTGTTCCGATAAGGGGGAGTTTCCAAGGGGAACATATTGGGTGAGTGGAGATCCCATATGGATCCAGTCATCCAGGTTGGATGACGTTGTTTCTCAAATTGTTAAGAGAACTCTAAAGTGCAAAGTTTCACGGGTAGTTCCCGTCCTGAAAGAGAACACGACATGGGACAAAGGGGAACAGGGTTTGATCCAAGACGACCACATTTTGTTACAAAGGTTAAACAAACAGTACACTAAGTTAGAGGTAAGATTTCACCATGATACAGGTGATCTTAACGAGGTAGAACACAAAAATGAGCAGGTGAGTTCCAGTCTGACCTGGTGGACAAAGGTTCCGGTGATGTTCCAGGGACACCTGGACTGGGCCTCTGCAGTTCCAAAGTTCTTTCTACACCCACTGGTCGTCTGGATGGGGATGACAACTTTAGGCATCATTATCCAGGTGAGGTTGCGTGTTAAAATTACGTAAAACAAATTAACCTGGTCCAGAGATTGGTGCCTCATAAACAATCTCCTGAACCAATAGTTTAAATTAAGGGATATACAGGGTTACGGGTATAGGTTTAGTAGTACCTGTGATGGAGCTGATTGTATAAAGGTGCTCTTTTAGAAGGCACCTGGCACTGCTCCGTTTTGTAACAACCAAACGAGTTTCACTTTTCTGTGGTCATGCAAGTTTGTGAGTGATACGTAAGTGACGCAAATGCTGAGTATGTGGTATAGAGGGATTTAGAAGTAGGGCCTCCCCAGAGAGCCTGGTTACAGGAAGACCAAGAGGTCTTGCTCTCTCTCTTCCAGGGGTAATCGCCTAGAGCAGAGAAGTTGTGTGAGCATGAACATCGAAAAGTGAAACATAAAAGAAAAGAAACCAGGTACTGGGAGGTTCAGACGCTGGGATCTGCGGGTCAAGCCGTTTTAGGGGGGATTGTTATAATTTAAGTAGGCCTCAGTTACTTGGCCTGAGTTTTATGTAAAAGGCTTGTCCGCAGTGTATGCCTTTAAAATAAATAGAGGTTTTGTGATGCAGGCAGAGGCATCTCAGGGTCTGCGTGTAGCAGAGGATACACGCAGATACTGAGAACATGTTCCTAAAAGAAGGCCATCGGACTACTCTGACCTTAACACTACACCACAGGAACAGAAAACATTGGCCATATTTACTAAACATCCACGTTCCTGCATATGGGTCAAATGCCTCATTGATTATTAATCAAGTAGGTGTGTATGATGACACCACGAGTGGGTCCACCAATAATCTGGTCTAGGGGGTGGCGAAGATGATGTCATATTTAACTCTTTCCTAGTCGGTATAAAAGGCTGAGGGAGCTACGAAAGCTCACTTCTGCTTCTTCCTTCCGCACTAGCTAGCAAGGCTGACTGGGACGACTTCTAAGCATGTTCTTCCTTTCTGTAATCTGATATAATGTATGCTGTACATAGGTAGTTTAGTGTAACGTAGTTAGGAAGAAGGTACCTGATAGACTTCAGCAGGGAGTCTCATCACGAGCTTGTAACGCAACATGAAGATTGGCATAGCTAGGATATGATGACTGTATCTATCTGTCTTTCTGTGACTTGAATAAATAACGTAAACATTGAAGAAGCCTGAGAAAGTCTATATCCTGTTTGCGGTGTGGAGAGTCAAGTGATCTCACAGTCTGTGAGACGATGGTGTCGAAGCAAGGTGATAAGAACAGTTTATAACACTGGTGTATGCGCATGGTGCACATGGACACATAACGTTAGCTCCCTTGTGCGATTGGTAAGATGCACTGTCTTTCCCAGGAGAGGAAGTTAGGATGTGTGCTCCTGATCCATTGATAGGTTTGATGCAATGAATGTGTTTGCATGTCTGCACTATGCATGTTACAGGGCCAGAGTTAGGACACCTATGTTTACCTGGGTACTTCTACGCAGTATAGGTGACTAAGCATAAGAATGCATTCTTCTGTGAACTAAAACCCTGGCTTTTAATTTAGCTGTAGGGATAACAGTTGTGCCTGGATGAGTAAATCTGTGAATGCAGTTGTTTGAACATTTGCATGTGAGTGTGCGAAGGGTTAATTGATTTTTTCTGTTTCTAGCCACACCCCCTTCAGCACCTCCCTTTCCCTAATAATTTATTTAATGTCCTAACTAGAGGCGATGTGCCTGGATATATGTATGTTTATTCATATCTATAGGTGGGCGTGCATGGCTCAGAGACAGTTTTATGCTCTGAGACACCGGCGATCATAGCATCAGCTGATAGCTTAGATCAGCTGACGCATAGGCAGGGATCTTTTACTTCTGATTGGTTCACTGTGTGTGTGGCCTGCCACTGATTGGGGGAATGAATATATTTAAGCAGCACTGTTTCAGATGGACATGGCCCGTGATAGCAATCAGTACACTGGCCTGCTGGGCACTTTGTCACTCTGTGATATAATTGTTATTGTATTTCAATGCGACTTACTACTCAAATATTGTATATTAATGTGACTGCCTGATTTACTTTAGTTTTGACCTCTCTTGCCTAGTCCTGTATACCTCAGTCATCTGATATCTCGTGTATGACCCTAGCCCGATTATCGACCTAGCCTTTGTCTCAGCCTATTATACCGCAGCCATCTGGTATCTCGTGTATGACCCTAGCTTACGTTTTGACTACGATTAATCTGAGCCCCAGTGTATACGCCTTGAACCTAGCGTGATATTATCACGTCAGGCTATGCTCCTTACAGGGGCTGTGTATCAGCTTAATCAAACAGTGGCTGCTCAGCAGGAACAGCTGAATCATTTGGTGAATGCACCACCACGTGCTGAGTCTTCTTCAGCTTCTAACGAGCAACCTGTTCCGTTGTTGTGTGTTCACCGTCGCTGGGTGGCGACTAGATTGGTGGACACACATACATTCTGTCTCTGTGCTCTCTCTCTTTAAGGGCTATCTTGCCCTGCATTGCTTCAACTCGTACAATTCCCATCTGGCATCTGTGGCCGTACAGAGGCTGTGTTCATCTGCACTCCACAGCTCCATCTGCCAGTGGGAATTGCCCTCTACAGGTGCATAGCACCCAAGCTGGGTTCTGTCAAATTACACGCTTGTGGAGGATTTCCGCAGTGTCAGCGCGCATCCTGTGCGCTGACCACGGAAATAATTCCGCAATCGTTACATAATGCCTTTTCAGGAGGACTGCCCTCCAGAAAAACCTCCTGACGTTCTGTCCGTACCTCTACACCTCCGGTTATTGATTCTTGAACAATTTCATGATTCAAAATTATCAGGCCATCCGGGTGAAACCAAAACCTATGATTTGCTGTCATGCCATGTTTGGTGGCCGTCCTTAAAGAGACTCTGTAACATTAAAAAGATCCCCTGGGGGGTACTCACCTCGGGTGGGGGAAGCCTCCGGATCCTAATGAGGCTTCCCACGCCGTCCTCTGTCCCACGGGGGTCTCGCCGCAGCCCTCCGAACAGCCGGCGACTGTGCCGACTGTCAGTTCAATATTTACCTTTGCTGGCTCCAGCGGGGGCGCTGTGGCGGCTTTCCGTTCCGAACTACACGGAAATACCCGATCTCAGTCGGGTCCGCTCTACTGCGCAGGCGCCGGAAACTTGCGCCTGCGCAGTAGAGCACACCTGACGGCGATCGGGTATTTCCGTGTAGTTCGGAGCCGACAGCCGTCAGAGCGCCTGCGCAGGAGCCAGGAAGGTAAATATTGACGTCACCGCTGCACGGACTCCACGGAGGGCTGCAGCAAGACCCCTGACGGATGGAGGACGGCGTGGGAAGCCTCATTAGGATCCGGAGGCTTCCCCCACCCGAGGTGAGTACCCCCCAGGGGATCTTTTCATGTTACAGATCCTCTTTAAGGAAGGACTGCAGGGCCTTTGTCGCTGCCTGTGCAATTTCTGCCCGAAGTACAGTGTCCCGATCTGCCGCTAGGGGTAATCTCTTAAAACTACCCATCCCTCAAAAGCCATGGACTCACCTGTCTATGGATTTTATTGTTGATCTGCCCCTCTCGGAAGGTAATACTGTAATTTGGGTGATAGTGGACAGATTCAGTAAGATGGTGCATTTTGTTCCTTTGCGTAGATTACCTTCCTCTAAAGTTTTAGCTGACTTGTTCGTCAACCATGTTTTTTGTCTACATGGAATCCCCGAAAATATTGTGTCATACAAGGGAGTTCAATTTGTCTCACAGTTTTGGCGTGCTTTCTACACCAGACTTGGCATTTCCCTCTCTTTTTCCTCAGGATTTCACCCTGAGACTAATGAGCAGACTGAGAGGACCAACCAGATGCTTGGGCAGTATCTGCAATGTTTTGTGTCTGATTGCCAGGAATCTTGGGCTGAGTTTCAGCCATTCGCGGAATTCTCTTTCAATAACCATCGCAGCTCTTCCACTAAATTCTCACCCTTTCAGATAGTTACTGGTCAGAATCCCAAATTTTCCTCCTTATCGACCTCACCTTCTTCTTTCCCGGCATTAGAAGATTGGTTCTCTCATATAGAGTCTATTTGAAAGCAGTTTCAGTTAAACTTGAAGAAGGCAGTGTCTTAAAAAAATAATTATGCTGATCAACACAGTTCTTCAGAATTTGAGTTTCTTCCAGGGGACCTAGTCTGGGTCTCTCCACTCAGAACATTCCCCTGCGTCAACCTTCTTCAAAGTTGGGTCCTAGGTTTAGAGGACCATATCCAGTTCTCGAAAAGATTAATCAGGTCACTTATCGGGTGACTTTACCTCAGTCTATACGAGGAGTTCATTCTTTTCATGTCTCTTTGTTAAAACCAGCAGTTAACATTATTCAAGCTTCTACTCCCCCTCCCCCTGTGGAAGTTGACGGTGAGCCAGAGTATGAAATTGAAAAGATTTTAGATTGTCACAAGATTCGTAATTCTCTGCAGCTTCTTATTGATTGGGGAGGTTATGGGACTGAGGAGAGATCTTGGGTGCCTGCTCGTCAGGTACATGCCGATGATCTGGTTAAAGGGACTCCGAGGAGTGCCCAAATTTAAAAGAATAAATTTACCTGGGGCTTCTTCCAGCTCACCATAGGCGGCGAGGTCCCGCGGCGTCCTCCTGGCTCGTCTCCTTCAGCCTCCGCCAGCCCCCCATTATCGGACTCACCCGGGCCTGGTGTCGGCCGGCTCTTCCTGGTTAATGACGCAATGCGTCATTATGCCGGCCGCTTCACGTCATCACGACAGCCAGAGTGACAGGTCTGCGCATTGATATATATTTAAGCAGCGCTGTTTCAGATGGACATTGCCCGTGATAGCAATCAGTACACTGGTCTGCTGGGCACTTTGTCACTCTGTGATATAATTGTTATTGTATTTCAATGCGACTTACTACTCAAATATTGTATATTAATACGACTGCTTGACTGACTTTAGTTTTGACCTTAGCTTTATTGACCACTCTCTTGCCTAGTCCTGTGTACCTCAGCCATCTGATATCTCGTGTATGACCCTAGCCCGATTATCGACCTAGCCTTTGTCTCAGCCTATTGTACTGCAGCCATCTGATATCTCGTGTATGACCCAGGCCAGATTATCGACCTAGCCTTTGTCTCAGCCAATTGTACTGCAGCCATCTGATATCTCGTGTATGGCCCTAGCCCGATTATTGACCTAGCCTTTGTCTCAGCCTATTGTACCACAGCCCTCTGATCTGACGTGTATGACCCTAGCTTACGTCTTGACTACGATTAATCTGAGCCCCAGTGTATACGCTTTGAACCTAGCGTGATATTGGCATTTCCGACCATCCCTAATACTGATATACTGACTAACGGGAGAAAACATATCTCTGTGGAATTTAAAAGGAATTTAAGATAAAAAGGGGGAAAAATAAAACATCTCCAAAGAAACTTTTCTTAAATGAAGAAAACACTCGCGTCTCTGATACACGTACGATACATTCAGTCCAGGAAATAAAAGTGTATTTCTTCTCATGGCTAAGAGCTCGGAGGAGACATAAGAGGCAGAAAGCACGCTCTTCCTTAGTGTAATGGGATGAAGAAAGGGCTCATCCATTAGTGACTAATGTGGTCATCCCGTGACTAGGAACTTGGGCCATCTTGAGCTTCACAATGTCCAATTTCATGAGCAGAAATTCTTCCATAACACAGATCGTTTTTTAAAAGGGATGCAATATGTATAAAACTTGAAAGTTTGTGACATGTTTTTGAAATTATCAGTATGGCTCCCTTAACCTCCTTAGCGGTAACCCCGTGTGTGACACGGGGTAAGCCGCCGGAGGGTGCCGCTCAGGCCCTTCTGGGCCGATTTACTTAATTTTTTTTTTGCTGGACGCAGCTAGCACTTTGCTAGCTGCGCCAGCACCCCGATCGCCGCCGCCGCGCGCCCGATCGCCGCTAACCGGTGCGGCGCGCCCCCCCCCAGACCCCGAGCGCTGCCTGGCCAATCAGTGCCAGGCAGCGCCGAGGGGTGGATCGGGTCTCCCAATGAGCGACGGGTCTCCCATGGCGACGGGGGAAGCCCTCCAGGAAATCCCGTTCTTTGAACGGGATTTCCTGATCGGTGATCGCCGAAGGCGATCGAAGCGGGCGGGGGGATGCCGCTGAGCAGCGGCTATCATGTAGCGAGCCCTCGGCTCGCTACATGATAAAAAAAAAAAAATTAAAAAAAAACTGCTGCGCTTCCCCCTGGCGGTATTTTTCATACCGCCAAGGGGGTTAATACTTTTGTGTTTTAGGCCCTCATGCTCATGACCGAAAACTCCAGAGGCACTTGTATTGACGTAAGGAAGCAGGCCAAGACCCGTCAAACGCGTTGTCTATGTGCATTAATAAAATAAACTTGTTCCATTTACCAATGGTTTGTCCTTCTGAGAAGGTAAGATATTTGTAATTATCCTGGTTTCAGCATCCGTAACTCTTTCTATAGCTATATATTTATTTATTGTATTTCTAAAGTGCCAACATATTACGCAGTGCTGTATATTGATATGTAGCCCCGGATTATTGGTGAGGCTTAGCCTATGCTGTTTATAACGTGGTATTCTGATAAACCAAAGATCTTTTTTTACTGGCTTTAGAGCTCTCAGTAAAGGAACATTCCACAGAGATCAACTGCCAGTACTAAAGATGTTGCTGTCTGTGATGAATTTCAGAAAGTAATTCTGGAAGAGGAAAGATGTTACAATGGGCAAACACTGACGAAATAATCTATAAATGAATATTGTGAAAAAATAAGCAATTTTATTCCTTATGTTATTTCGACTACAGCTCCTCTTTAAAGCAAACCTGAAGTGAAAATAAACTTAGGCATAATGAATTGTATGTGTAGTACAACTAGGAAATAGAACATTAGTAGCAAAGAAAAGAGTCTCATGTTTTTTTTCCAGCACAGGAAGAGTTAAAAAAAACTTCAGTTGTTACCTATGCAAAAGAGCTTATCTGAGCTATTCCACCTAACTTGGGTTGAAGACAGTTTTCTAAGGCACTTAAACAGCCAAGAAACAATGAGATACAGCTTGAGATAAAGTTTAATTGTAGGAAAGGTCAAAGGGTCATTATTTCTGCTTTGTTTTATAACTTAACTAGTTACTGCACCAAGTGCAGTAAATCTATCTCCCGCAGGACTTCACCTGAAGTTCCAGGGACGTAGATATTTGCCTACCGCCACTGCCCGCTCTCCTTCTCGTCACTGCCCGTTAGTGGAGTGATCAATGAATGGGAATGCAAGTCCCCATGTCAATGATCGCCGGTATCAATGAGATGCCTGCTGTCATTGTAAAGAACACAGTAACACATACATGCATTACTTCCTGTTCGCATACTAATAGTACGCGCAGGAAGAAGTGTGGGCACATCTTGTGTAATAGTACAATTATACCTACACACATTTTTTAAAAATAAAAATTACATATATCTCCATGAATCCCTTACCTCTCTTAACAGTGACCCCAAAACATTATTTGCATATAAAAAAAAATGACATGTAAAAAAAATACATAAATAGTTACCTTAGGGACTCAACTTTTACTTTTTTTTAAAATGTATGATGTGAGGGTATATTACTGATATCTTTGCAAATAAAGGCTTGTAATTTGTGATGGACGCAACACTGAAAAAAATAAACCTTTATTTCCAAATAAAATATCGTCGCCATACATTGTAATAGGGACATATATTAAATAGTGTAATAACCGGTACAAATGGGCAAATACAGTGGTTTGCAAAAGTATTCGGCCCCCTTGAAGTTTTCCACATTTTGTCATATAACTGCCACAAATGTGCATCAATTTTATTGGAATTCCTCGTGAAAGACCAATACAAAGTGGTGTACACGTGAGAAATGGAACAAAAATCATACATGATTCCAAACATTTTTTACAAATAAATAATTGCACAGTGGGGTGTGCGTAATTATTCAGCCCCCTTTGGTTTGAGTGCAATCAGTTACCCATAGACATTGCCTGATCAGTGCTAATGACTAAATAGAGTGCACCTGTGTGTACTTTGTCAGTACAAATACAGCTGCTCTGTGACGGCCTCAGAGGTCGTCTAAGAGAATATTGGGAGCAACAACACCATGAAGTCCAAAGAACACACCAGACAGGTGAGGGACAAAGTTATTGAGAAATTTAAAGCAGGCTTAGGCTACAAAAAGATTTCCAAAGCCTTGAACAACCCACGGAGCACTGTTCAAGCGACCATTCAGAAATGGAATGAGTATGGCACAACCGTAAACCTACCAAGACAAGGCCGTCCACCTAAACTCACAGGCCAAACAAGGAGAGCGCTGATCAGAAATGCAATCAAGAGGCCCATGGTGATTCTGGACGAGCTGCAGAGATCTACAGTTCAGGTGGGGGAATCTGTCCATAGGACAACTATTAGTCTTGCAAAGCACAAAGTTGGCCTTTATGGAAGAGTGGCAAGAAGAAAGCCATTGTTAACAGAAAAGCATAAGAAGTCCCATTTGCAGTTTGCCACAAGCCATGTGGGGGACACAGGAAAAATGTGGAAGAAGGTGCTCTGGTCAGATGAGACCAAAATGGAACTTCCAAAAGGATTTCAGTCTCTAGATGTGCAAAGCTGGTAGAGACATACCCTAAAAGACTGGCAGCTGTAATTGCAGCAAAAGGTGGTTCTACAAAGTATTGACTCAGGGGGCTAAATAATTACGCACACCCCACTGCAGTTATTTTTTTTTATATGTTTGGAATCATGTATGATTTTTGTTCCACTTCTCACGTGTACACCACTTTGTATTGTACTGGTGCACCCCAGGGCTGTGTGCTTTCCCCACTGCTCTACTCACTGTACACCAATGACTGCATCTCCACAGATCCATCTGTTAAAGTTCTGAAGTTTGCAGATGACACAACAGTAGTTGGTCTGCATACAGGCATGTGGTGGGACAGCTTTCCTCCTGGTACAGCAGCAACAACTTGGAACTAAATGCTCTCAATACCATGGAGATGATAATAGACTTTAGGAGATCTCCCCCCCAGCACCCCACCTTAACCATAAATTGATCCACAATAACCCAGGTAGAGTCATTCAAGTTTCTTGGGTCCACGATCTCACACAACCTAAAATGGGATAACATTACGGCCACTATTGTCAAGAAAGCGCAACAGAGGATGTACCATCTACGGCAGCTGAAAAAGTTTGGCCTACCTCAAAATTTAATGGTGCAGTTCTACTCTGCAATTATTGAATCCACCATAACATCATCTATGACTGTATGGTTCAGCTCCTGCTCAGCATTAGAAAAGGGGAGGCTGCAGCGCATCATCCGAACAGCGGAAAGGATAATTGGCTGTAGCTTACCTTCCCTGCAAGATCTTTACGCTAGCAGGTGCAGAAAGAGAGCAACCAAAATTGCCTCTGACCCCTCTCACCCAGCTCACTCCATCTTCCAGCGCATGCCTTCAGGAGTAAGATTCCGGTCAATCGCTACCAAAACCTCCAGACACAGGAACAGCTTTTTTCCTCAAGCGGTAGCCATACTTAATGCTGAACCACGCTAGAGCTGCTAGGACTTGATAGTAATCAGCACAGAACTGTAAATGAACAATCCTCACATTGCTTACTGCCACTATACTTGCATAAATGTCCTTGACTTGTAATATACACACTGTCTGTCCTTGCATTGTATTTGTTTGTGTTTGTTAAGTAACTGCATCAGATGCAGCCTTAGTGGTATGCGCTGGCGTTCTCCTTGCTGCTCTACCAAATTACGCCTGACGCTGTATGCGGAAGTACGGGTGAGGTGAACGCCGTGAGGGGACCGAGCGGGACGCCGCGTACGGACTCAGTGGAGAGGCACACCGGGCCCAGCAGACTTACCGCTGTGACATGCTACTAACCCCTTTGGGGAGCTTGTAAGTGTTACGGAGGGCGCGATGAGCGCAGTGTGGTTTTATAGTGTATTAATATATTGCGCAATGAAAGTTTTATATGTTTTATTGAGGAATAAAAGAAATTAACCTTTGAGAATCGGATATGGATCATTGATGAACCTAATGTACCATATATTGAGCAAGTACCCCACCCTGATCTGGTGGCTACAATCTGGTGAGCCGCTCTTATACTAGAGGTGGTGAGATCACGAGTGAACACTCAATTTTCACCTGCACAGTGGATGTGTGATATATGCAGTGGCAGTAAAAACAGGATTACACTATATATGATCTGTTTCTAGGTTGTGGAAGCGCGCAGTGGATTATTTTTAATTATGACTTGATCCAGAGGATTTCTACACAGCGCACTGATTTTTGGCCAGCCAAGGAAAAGAAAAGGAAAAAAGCATTACACTTTGGACTTGTGTTTGTTATTGATTTTAGGTGTATGATTAGAGCTATATTGATTAGGGGGCGCAGCATTTTTACACTTACTTATTAGGTGAAAAAAGCAACATTTAGATCATTTTGTTGTGATAAGTATTGATTAAGTTATTGGTGAATGAAAGAGAAGAGCGCTGAAAGGTGAAAATTGCTCGTCTTTAAAGGCGAAAAAAACAAGGTATAGATCAGTTTGTTGTGATAAGTAGTGAAAGAGTTATTGTGGAATGCAAGAGAGGAGTGCTGAAATGTGAAAATTCCTCTCGTCCATAAGGTGAAAAATACCCGTGTGCTGAAATGGTTCAAATTTAAAATGTATGTAAACACATACAAATAAGAAGCATGTGTCTTCCAGAGTAAAATGAGCCATACATTACTTTTCTCCTATGTTGCTGTCACTTAAAGCAGGTAGTAGAATTCTGACATTACTGACAGGTTTTGGGCTGGTCCATCTCTCCATAGGGGATTCTCAATATAGCTTTTATTCTTTATAAAGATACTCCTTGAAAAAGATTTATACAAAGATGCTGGCCAGCCTCCCTGCTTGCGGCACATTTTTTTGGCTGTTTTACGGAGCAACTGCCATTCACTAAGTGCTTCTGAATATGGAAACAATGAGGAGATGGGCTAGTCCAAAACCTGTTGGTTCTGTCAGATTTCTACTACCTACTGTAAGTGACAGCATCATAGGAGAAAAGTAATTTATGGCTCATCTTGCTCTGGAAGAAATGTACTTCTTATCTGTATATGTTTACATATATTTTAAATTTTACGATTTTCGCGACAGTGGTCTTTTAAGGGAAAAATGCCTCAGTAGTGAAGTGGTTAATGCAATGCACAGAGCTGAACTGGAGGGATTGCCTGTTTCCTCAGCAATGGCAGAGTTACACTTTAATCGGTCAGACAGATGTGGCAATTACCAGGCAGGAAGAACAATGAAACGACTGTTGTGCCTTTCCGTCTTGTAAATCAGTCATTTTTATGATGCTTAAAACAATTGCGCCTCATCAATTATCTGGCTGCGAGGGAGACGGTGTGGAGATCACGCGATCCGTCACCAGTATTGACATTGTCATATATAGTGGCGTCTTAACGCCCACACGGAAAGGTATCATAACCCGCTGCAGGCCCGTTTATCCCGCCAGGGTGCTGAGATATCGACGCGACGGACTCCATCCATTACGGAAAGAGATGGGCCGTCATGCTGCATATTGCTATGTAAGCTGCCCGGGCCGGGATCAATTTTTATTAATTACAGTTTTTCTGCATAGATTTACTGATTCCTCTTTACTCCGATCGGTTGTGCGCTTTAAAGTGGACCTGTACTCTTGTACAAGACAGAAGGAAAACAGAGACAACAGTGTGTGTATTAAGAGAGTTTAGCCTGTCCAGTTCCGCCTCATCTGTGATTAATCACCACTGTAATTTGATCTTTGTGAGCTGTGTCAGCTGACTGCCACGGCAGAGAGGCTAATTTGAAAGCACAGGATGTTAACCCTATGCCTTCTTCCATGAAAGCAGGAAGTAGACACACTGCAGATTTATTGCAGGATTTGTATCAGCTGCAACAAAGAAATGTTATTCTTTAACCTTCCTGGCGGTAAGCCCGAGCTGAGCTCGGGCGATGCTGCCGGAAGGCACTGCTCAGGCCCCGCTGGGCCTATTTGCATAATTTTTTTTCTGCTACACACAGTTAGCACTTTGCTAGCTGCGTGTGCAATCCGATTGCCGCCGCTACCCGCCGCTCCACCGCTATCTGTCGCGCGGCAGCCGCCCCCCCCAGACCCCGTGCGCTGCCTGGCCAATCAGTGTCAGACAGCGCTGTGGGTGGATCGGAGTCCCCTTTGACGTCACGACGTCGCGGACGTCAGTGACGTCATCCCGCCCGTCGCCATGGCGACAGGGGAAGCCCTCCAGGAGATCCCGTTCTTTCGGAGGGCCTGGGGGGGGGAGCGGCTATCATGTAGCAAGATCTCGTCTCGCTACATGAAAAAAAAAAATTAAAACGGCTTTGCTGCCCCCTGGCGGATTTTAATAAACCGCCAGGAGGGTTAAAAGTGATTATGCTGTTCCTCTATTACAGCAGAGAGGAAGGTCCGCGTTCAGGTCCGCTTTAATTTCTGCTCTTAGAGATAATCTCCGCTGGTGTGTTTGTGTTGTTCGCATTGCCTCTATCTTGCCTTCCTTTATCTACAGTATTGTCATTCCTCTTGTGGGTATCTTGGCTTCCCTGCCTGGGAGTCTGTTCTATTCCCAGACACGGAGAGATAGACTGGCTCCCTCCTAGTGATAGCCTTGTATGAAGTTGATTGCTAGTAAATCTGCAACGCTGTTATTTAAACTGACGAGCGTTCAAAGCGAAACTGTCAATGTAGCAGCAGGAATGAGCAAAGGTACGGGACAGCTTTGTGACATGGTGCATTATCCTGCTGAAAGTAGCCATCAGAGGATGGGCACATGGTTGTCATGAAGGGATGGACATGGTCAGAAATAATGCTCATGTAGCCCGTGGCATTTAAACAATGCCCAATTGGCACTAAGGGGCCTAAAGTGTGCCAAAAAAGCATCCCCCACACCATTACACCACCAGCAGCCTGCACAGTGGTAACAAGGCATGATGGATCCATGTTCTCATTCTGTTTCCTCCAAATTCTGACTCTATCGACACTCATCAGATCAGGCAACATTTTTCCAGTCTTCAACTGTCCAATTTTGGTGAGCTCGTGCAAATTGTAGCCTCTTTTTCCTATTTGTAGTGGAGATGAGTGGTACCCACTACCAGTGGGGTCTTCTGCTGTTGTTGTAGCCCATCCGCCTCAAGGTTGTACGTGTTGTGGCTTCACAAATGCTTTGCTGCATACCTTGGTTGTAATGAATGGTTATTTCAGTCAACGTTGCTCTTTTATCAGCTTGAATCAGTTGGCCAATTCTCCTCTGACCTCTAACATCAACAAGGCATTTTCAGCCCACATGACTGCCGCATACTGGATGTTTTTCCCTTTTCACATCATTCTTAGTAAACCCTAGAAATAACTGTGCGTGAAAATCCCAGTATCTGAGCAGATTGTGAAATACTCAGACCGGCCCATCTGGCACCAACAATCATGTCACGCTCAAAATTGATTAAATCACCTTTCTTTCTCATTCTGACATTCAGTTTGGCGTTCAGGAGATTGTCTTGACCAGGACCACACCCCTAAATGCATTGAAGCAACTGCCATGTGATTGGTTGATTAGATAACTGCATTCATGACAAATTGAACAGGTGTTCCTAATAATCCTTTAGGTGAGTGTATAGTACTGAGGCATCTAATCCTGGCTATCTATACTGAGGCATCTAATCCTGGCTATCTATACTGAGGTACCTATTCCTGACTATCTATACTGAGGCATCTAATCCTGGCTATCTATACTGAGGTACCTATTCCTGACTATCTATACTGAGGCATCTAATCCTGGCTATCTATACTGAGGCACCTATTCCTAGCTATCTATACCGTGGCACCTATCTCTGGCTATTTATACCGAGTCACCTATCCCTGGCTATTTATACCGAGGCACCTATCCCTGGCTATTTATACCGAGACACCTATCCCTGGCTATCTATGCCGAGGCACCTATCCCTGGCCATCTATACTGAGGCACCTATCCCTGGCTATCTATGCTGAGGCACCTAACCCTGGCTATCTATACCAAGGCACCTATCCCTGGCTATCTATACCGAGGCACCTATCCCTGGCTATCTATACTGAGGCACCTATCCCTGGCTATCTATACTGAGGCACCTATCCCTGGCTATCTATACTGAGGCACCTATCCCTGGCTATCAATACTGAGGCACCTATCCCTGTCTATCTATACTGAGGCACCTATCCCTGGTTACCTATACTGAGGCACCTATCCCTGGCTATCTTTACTGAGGCACCTATCCCTGGCTATCTATACTGAGGCACCTATCCCTGGCTATCTATACTGAGGCTCCTATCCCTGGCTATCTATACTGAGGCGCCCACTCCTGACTATCTATACTGGGCCCCCTAATCCTGGCTACCTATACTGGGCCCCCTATTTCTGGTTACCTATACTGGGGCACCTATTCCTGGCTACCTATACTGGAGGCACATACTCCTGGCTATTTAATGTAGAGTGTGGGGGGGGGGGCTGCGTCCAAATTCCGCATCAGGGCCCGAGGTTTGTAGCTACGCCACTGACTACCATTATCTATAACCACACCCCCTAACAATTTTTCTATAGACATACATATGCACAGAGGGAGGTGCTGGTTGCTTGGCAGTTGGAAACAGCTGTTATTTCCCACAATGCAACAAGGCTCCCACAGTGTGATGTCAGAACCATGGTCCTGACATCACACTGTGGGAGGGAATTCACCACAAATAGCTGCCATACAGAGCCCCCTGATGATCCGTTTGAGAAAAGGTAAAGATTTCTCATGGGAAAGGGGGTATCAGCTACTGACTGGAATGGAGTTCAATTCTTGGTTACAGTTCCTCTTTAAGTTTACCCAACCTGGTTTTTTTTTTCCGAGAACTTTATAAAAAACAAACCCACATCTACATGAAAACCATGGCTGAGTCGGGTAATGGGCCCCACAGGCAGCATGCTGCTTTGGACAGATACCTGGCTTTGTAAAGGTTGGGCAATTCCAGTGATTAATGTGCGGCCGTGTAGTGCTGGCTTGTAAATGGCGCAGGCACTGGGGAACGCAAGCATAACAAATGTGGCTTTTTGTCTGGGCTCAAAAACATCCATTTATAATGGGTGCCAGGTTTTTTCATCAGTCTCCCCCATGCTGCCAAATTAAAGAGGTCCGCCTCATGCATAATACACGAGATGAGGCGGTATTTTTAGGGTGGAAAGACACTGGAGCAAGTTATGCTTTAGAAGCAAGGGGAGAGATCAGGCTTCCGATCGATAACCACGGACATTTTTCTGCCAGAACGACGAGCGGAGAATTACTGCAGAAGTTTCATTTCATAGGGCAATAAAACACCAGCAAAAGTAAAAAAAAAAAAAAAAAAAAAAAAGAAAGAAATCCTGTGTTTTACTATTCTGATAACTCGCTGGCCAGTGAAAAGTTTTTACCTGTGTTACTAAAGCTGAATACTCACCACCAAGGCCACAGAAGGTGGATCGGGGGGGGGGGGGGGGGGGGGGGGTTGGTCGCAACGAACAATCCCCGATCCATCTTACGCAATTGCGTGCCGTGGGAACTAACTACAGGCGCAAACGGGACATTGAAGGATTAAGTAATTAGCACGGGGGTCAATGGCAATCGGAACGACCATCCACAATTGAATCTTTCATGATGATAGTTCAAAGCAAACTATTATAGTGTGTAATTGACCATCGCTGGCCACCGTTTAACGAACGTGAGTTGCAACGTAATGTTGTGGGATATCCAGGCCTGGATTTACCTCACAGGAGCCTATAGGCACAGATGTCCAGGCACCTTAGACTTTGCCCTACATGAACTTACAAACCACCTCCAAACCGCACCACAAGCATGCTGGCTGTCCCAACTGTCACTTCTCCCTTACTTTCCTTGCCTGTCATAGGTAGCTACAGGTGCCCCTTATACTAAGTAGCTAGAGGTGCCCTGACTTAAAGAGAGACTGAAGCGGAAAAAAAATATGATATAGTGAATTGGTTGTGTACTATGAATAATTACTAGAAGATTAGCAGCAAAGAAAATATTCTCATACTTTTATTTTCAGGTATATAGTGTTTTTTCTAACATTGCATTATTCTATAATATATGCAGATTACACAACACTCAGCATTCAAAATGAGTCTTTCAGAGCAGTCTGTGAAGTAATGACCTCTCCTCTAGCAGAGGAAAAGTAAATAGTCCAGGAACAGTTGAGATAATAAAAGTCAGATAACAGCCCTCTCCATGACTAACTTTAGTCAGAGAGCTTAATGACTTGTTTGCATAGAGATAACAACTGGAGTTTCTCAACTCTTCCTGTACTGGAAACAATTAGACTGATGTATCTGATCTTAATGTTTTATTTCTTAGCTGTGCTACACATACAAATCATAATATCATCTTTTTTTCGCTTCAGTGTCTCTTTAAGCGAGAACTCCTCATGCTGATAGAAGGGTGAGTAACTTCTCATTTACACTCTCATCAGAGAAGGAGAAGGGGAGGTGCTCGGGGAGGGAAGTGAGCCGCCTTTCCATCATCAGGCGCCTGTAGGCACGTGCCTTATGATAAATCCAACCCTGGGGATATCACAAAATAAATAATTAGTTCATACTCTTACTTAAAGGACTCACAAGGTCAGAAAACAAAAATGTAGTTTTACTTGCAGCTTATTCCAACCTAGTTTCCTGTCTAGTGCCAGCTTGATATCTCAAGGTGTCACCCGTACAGGAAGTAAAGGGAAATTCTCTGGAACAGGGGCATACATGAAATAAAAGTGCCAGTAAAAAAATTTTAAATATTGTCTATAACAGTATCTCTTCATCTTTATCTGAGATAGAATAGTAAATATGTTTAAATAACTGTAATCAAAACAAAAAAGTTTGGTTGGACGGGCCCGACGCCCAATAGCTGATATTTTGCATTATCCGATAATAATCCAAACATTTGTATAGCGGTTTTCTCATGTCGGACTCAAAGCGATCAAGAGCTGCTGGCACTGGGACGTGCTCAAGAGGCCACCGTGCAGTGTTAGGGAGTCTTGCCTTGAACTCCTTTCTGAATAGATACAGACCCTAGCCTGGATTTGAACCCTGGTCGCCCATGTCAAAGGCAATGCCCTTAACCAGTACATTATCTAACCACTATTAGTGCCTAAGGGGTCTCCAAATTTCCTGATTTTGCTGTCCAGTGCCAGCTTGATATCTCGGTGTCACCCGAACAGGAAGTACAGGGAAATTCTCTACGACAGGGGCTCAGATAGTCATAACAACCCAAACTTAATTTCTTCTTCCACGCACTCCGAAACTTAACAAAAAAAAGTTCTGGTTGGGGACGAGCTTTGAGCATTCCTAAGAGCAGCTGGTCAACAGTAAAAGTCAGGATTTCCTGAGTGACCATGGGCCTCTATCGGCAGACCGAATCCAGCGCAGCCTAATCCGGATGGAAGGCAATATGTTTGTGTCATCGCTTTGTATAAACTGCCGGATGAGGGAGAAGTGAGGCGATGATGCATCTCTGAGGCCTTTTCTCCTGAAAGCTAAATTTACCATCACGATATAAAAATGGGACCATTAGCAGCGACTGTCACGGGATGATTAATACGGCCCAGCCGAGACCATTTCTTCTCGGTCTCCTGCCAGAGTGGATCATTAATCTGAGATTTGTACAGTGAGTAGAAGTGTCATTTGCTCTCCGGTGAGTCCGCTGGGATTTAGACATCTTCCCGCTGCGGTGCGGCCACCTTCCTGCATGAAACTCGCCAGCGTGAGACAGTCAATAAATTGTAGCAGAAACAAGAACATGGATCAGGCGAGGTATGGCTGGTAAAGGAGGCGAGGGTGGGAGGGGCAGCTCAATGTACATCTATCCAATGCCGATATTCTCACAATAGGATACTTTGTGCAGGCTATTGACATTTAAAAGGGAACTTTAACCAAGGATTGAACTTCATCCCAATCAGTAGCTAATACCCATTTCCCAGGAGAAATCTTTAGCTTTTTCTTGAATAGATCATCAGGGAGACATACCTCCCAACATTTTAAGTGTTGAAAGTAGGACACTTAGGCCACACCCCAACCCCCTAGCCACGCCCACCAATTTTTTTTACATAAATATTTTTAATTAATTACTCCCGAAAGGGAGGCGCATGAGGGTGCCAGTGGGTGGGGAGGAGGAGGGTGAGGGTGGCGGTGGGTGGGCAGAGAGGGGGGGGAGAAAAAATCTGATCGAGGCACCAGCCCGAGATGCGTACACGGCATGGATGGCTGCCGCCATTAACCACTTGACGACCAGTGGATTTTCGTATGATCTGTGCTGTGTGGGCTCTCCAGCCCGCAGCACCGATCAGGATAGAGCCAGGGTGATCAGACTTACCTCCTTTTTTCCCCACTAGGGGGATGTCCTCCTGGGGGAGTCTGATCGCTGCCGGCTTGCTGCGCTTTGCGGGGGGGCTCTTCAAAGCCCCCCTCCGCAGCGTTCTCGGCGCTCCGTCCCTCTCCCTCCCTCTCCCTTCCCCTCTGAGCTGCTCAGGACGGATATCCGTCCTGCGCATTGAAGGATAGGCTTCAGCCTATCATATGCCGGTGATCCCCAGCCAATCAGAGGCCGGGAATCGCCGATCTGCCTTACGGCGCTGCTGCGCAGCAGCGCCGTTTGATGTAACCAGCGGGGATTTCTTCCCCGCGTGTTTACATTTTGCTGGCGAGCCGCGATCGGCGGCTCTTCGGCTGTTCACGGAGACACCCTCCGTGAACTGACATGGAAAGGCCGCTCGATCGAGCGGCCGTTTCCATGGTAACCCGCAGACGACTAGTTTACGCCAATCGGCGTTAGCTGGTCGTCAAGAGGGCTTTTCCCTCCCTAGCTCCTAATGTGCCCCCAGTGTCCCCTTCCCCCCCACAGAGTAAAAAATGCGCAGCGGAGCGGGCTGTACCTCTTCATTGCCTCTCCGCTGCGTACCGGGATCCCATCTGGTCTTCTCGGCTTCCTGTGACGTCACAGGAAGCGAGAAGACCAGATGGGATCCCGGTATGCAGCGGAGAGGCAATGGAGTTACAGCCCGCTCCGCTGCGCATTTTACTCTGCGGGGGGGGGGGGGGGGGACACTGGTGGCACATTAGGAGGGAGGGAGAAGTTTAATGGCGGCGGCCATGATTTAATTTTTTTTTTTTAAGTGCTGTGCTGCCCCCTTGCCGTGGGAATTGGACCGGCAAGGGGGTTAACCAGTACAGCACCACTATTCCACGTATGTACGAAGCTGTGGACTTCACTTCAGCACCAGGGTTGTAGATACACGTATCTCTTCACCCACCTGCCGCAGAGTACTGATTGGAGAATAGGAACATGTGTTCCCATTCACCGGTCAGAGTGTCCATAGTGAATGATTATCAAGCATCAATGAGAATGGTCATTCACAAAGCAAAAGTAAAACACATAGTATTACACTACTTCCCGTGTACTGTTCAGTACACAGGATAGTGTGGGGACATCTAATGGCCAAAAAATAAAAATACACATACATATGATAAAATGTATGTAAAAATACACATACACTTGTTAAAAAAAGTGACAGCATAAAAAAAATCATAAATAGTTACCTTAGGGAATTATATGTATGTCATAATGGTATATCACAATTAATTTTGCAAATTATGGCTAGTAATTATTCATATAGTATAAAGAAACACATTCGGAGGCGGCCTGGTGATGCGCTGATCCACCTTTGTGCAATTTTGAATTTTTATTTGGTAGCGCAGCCAGGCTATGCATAATTTAGGATTAGTTAGTGTTAGGGCCCCTCCCATGGGGGATGACTTCTTTGCCTAATAAGTACCTAGTAAGTTGCATGCACGCTATTACGGAAACCAACATCCTCCAATAGTAGACAAGTGCATTTTATTTGAATGCTGGGTGTGTATTTTATCCCACTAGTGGGGCTTGCACTCTCAAGCAGGTAGTCATAAGGATGCAATCTGTTTGTTTTAAGTAGCGCTGTTCCTTTCCTCGCCATGTACACATGTAAGTAACTTTGGTCAGCTGCTCCCATGTAATAGCATTACTTATTGATGTTTATGCAGAGCTTCTGTTTGGTTTCAAGGTGCGTTTGTAGTTTCTTGGGGGGCTCAGCGCACCTGATTGGTGGCCATTCGGAGGCGGCCTGGTGATGCGCTGATCCACCTTTGCACTATCCTGTCTCCAAGACTATCAGAGCGCAAGCACGCCTCTTTTACCCGTCTGGCCGGCCCATGTATACTATTACCTCCTTCTCTGCCTCTGATCTCACACATGTGTGCCTGTGCCGCTTTACTGTAGTCCTGAGGAGCGAGATCTGAGAGGTAGAGAAGGAGGTAGGGTAATAGGATACAAGGGCAGGCCAGAGGGGTGAAAGAGGAGTGTTTTTCTGGGCACAGCACTCTTTTTTCCATACCCCGGACGTCCCGGACACCTGCAGCTTGCTCCGCCCCTCACCTCGTCATCGGGACCGCATTAAGTCACTTCTTTCCACAAATCCTGGCGAGTGGATTTTCTTCTACCATACTTGTACAGCACCGCCCTTGCTGCTTTCATACGGTCGCCGCATACGGTGGATATGCGGCCGTGGATGTTTTTGAGCTCCCCCCACCATATGCGCAGGGCCGGCCCGCTCATGAGGCGGGGTGAAACTTTTGCCTCAGGCGGCAAATTTCCAGGGGCGGCACCCGCCCGTCCGTGGGTGCGGGGAGCCGGCCCGCCGAGCTGGAGGGGTAGCTGGCAGGACGGGGGTATTGGGCCAGCGGCGGGGAGGGGGGTCGGACCCCCCCCTCCCTCGCCTGGGTCCCCCGTCCTCCGCTCCCCTCCAGCCTAAATAGACGCAGCCGTATATGTAAGAGGCACGGGCGGGGAGACACTCACCTCCTCCTCGCTCCAGCGTGCGCTCCACTGACATCACTTCCTGCAACGCTGCAGGAAGTGATGTCAGTGGAGCGCATGCTGGGAAGAGGTGAGTGTCCTCCCCGCCCGTGCGTCTTACAAATACGGCTGCGTCTATTTAGGCTGGAGGGGAGCGGAGGACGGGGGACCCAGGCGAGGGAGGGGGGGGTCCGACCCCCCTTCCCGCCGCTGGCCCAATACCCCCGTCCTGCCAGCTACCCCTCCAGCTCGGCGGGCCGGCTCCCCGCACCCACGGACGGGCGGGTGCCGCCCCTGGAAATTTTTTTTTTTAAATTTGCCTCAGGCGGCAAAAAGTCTAGGGCCGGCCCTGCATATGCGGCAACCGCAGATTCTTCGGTCCGGCTCGGAAGTTTCAGCACCCGGAGTATAAGACGACCCCCAACTTTTGAGAAAATTTTCCTGGGTTAAAAAGTAGTCTTATACACCAGAAAATATAGTATATACAGAGTTCCAAGTTCTGTATACAGTGGAACCTTGGTTTGCAAGCATAATTCGTTCTGGATACATGCTTGCAATTCAAAGCACTCTTACGGTATATCAAAACAAAGTACTTCATAAGGCCCCTTTTACACTTGCATTGTAAGTGTGCGTTGCGTTACTATGTTTTACCGCAGAGCAAGGCAAGTCGCACACTTAACCCATCGTTTTGAGCTGGAAGTGCCTGATCTGCTGCTTAGTAGACATAGGGACAACAGCGCATTACTGCAGGTTTTCCACAGTAGTGGAAGCAATGTAAGTCAATGGGCGACACATACCTTTTAAAAAGGTTGGCGGCAGCATTGCAACGAGTATGCGCAGAATGACGGTAATACGACAGGGATCCCGGAAATCCCAGTGACGTACTTCTGTTGTCACTGTTGGCTCACCTCAACCTATCTAGTATGGACTAGGGCTTTTGGGGAGAGGGGGAGGTGTTACCACCACTCTCTTCTAGAGCCACCAACATCATTGATCATAAGGGTTGGTTTAGCTCAGGGTGCAGAGCCCCACATGGTCCATATTTTGAATTCTAGCTATACCAGACTGCATAGGTGACACAGGGCTAAAGAGGCTTGGGAGAGGGGACCCCTTTCTGAGGGGGCAGTAGAACATAGGAGGAGCCTAAAGGACACTGCGGGACCTGACAGACTACAAGGGGCTGGAAGAAGCAACAGGTAAGTAAAAAATCCACTTTTTTGTCCCAGTTCAGGTGAGCATAAAAGTTTACTGAACACACCCTATTGTGCCTAAAGAACAGAAACAGGTAAAACTATACAATAAATTTTTAAAAAACAACTTGCAAAAAAACATTGTTTATCTGAAGAAATATCACTTTATCAGCCAAACTGGCGTTTGCGTTTACTGTCCAGTCAGAAGCTGCCGGTCTTCCTAGCGCAATGTCATTCCCCGTGCAAGGATCTCATTTGTGCGCTGTCGCGGCTCTCTCCAACAGAGTCTGTAGAGGTTTGCCAGTTGCTGTCCCCTCTGCGACACGGCTGGGCACGAGCTCTGACTATAGAAAGATGTCACAGCAAGCAAACGCTTCCATGACGGAAGGCCTCAGTCTTGGCATCCTCTGATCGCCCGGCAGCCCCGATCAGAAGCCCCGACGGAATGGAAAACTCGTTCTACTAATTAAAAGCATGAACTTGGAATAAAGAGGAGAGCAGGGATTTTTTCCAACTGTTGTCTGCCATCACTCGCATGCTGCTATTTATTTTCCATAATATAGCTGACAACTAGCACATTCAATGCTCTCTGGCTCTAGGCAGATTGGGAAAAAAATTGACTGTTCACTGCAGATACGTGTTCAATAAAAATGAGGATTTGCCAGAATTTAGGGATGCTAGTTTGGATTATGCGGAACTGAAATTTCCACATTTACGATTGGAAATTGGCATTTCAGACCGGAATTCAGAAATCAGAAAACGGAAATCTGAATTCCACGGAAAGCCGATTTACCGCAATGCAACAGATGTCGGAAGAATTGGACCAATCAAAATGTAGAATTTTTAAGCAAAAATCTAATTAGCGCAGTAATTTTAGACCAATTACAAGATTCCGTTTTTTTTTATTTTAGATTTTCTGGGGTTATTTGTGTTTTTTTTTTTTTTTTTTGCATTCTCCGATGCAAAAAAAGACAAATAAAATACTCCTCGGAAATTGGAAAATCAAAAGTAAAAAAAATTGGAAAATCGGAAATTGGCATTGGCAGAAATTGGAATTCCTGCGGAATCTGAAATGGGTATTTTTCGACCATCACTAACATAATTTAAATGCACGCTCGATGTGTGGGCAGATTGACCACGAGACAGATCCCTTGAATCTGATCAGGGTGGGATCTGTTACTTGCCCACACACCGCAGGGCGGTTCCCGGAAGATTTCAGCATGAAACCTATCAGAAGTCAGCCTAGAGCTGTCACCTGCCTGGCTGCCTAGGATTAGGCCTCAGGAAGGGGGGTTTTAGGGTTAGGTATCAGGAAGGGGGGGAGGTTTACGGTTAGGTGTCAGAAAGGGGGGGTTTTAGGCTTAGGCGTCAGAAAGGGGGGGGGGTTAGGGTTAGGCATCAGGAAGGGGGGTTTTAGGTATAGGCGTCAGGAAGGGGGGTTTTAGGGTTAGGCATCAGGAAGGGGGGTTTTAGGTTTAGGCATCAGAAAGGGGGGTTTTAGGTATAGGCGTCAGGAAGGGGGGTTTAGGGTTAGGCGTCAGGAAGGGGGTTTTAGGGTTAGGTGTCAGGAAGGAGGGTTTTAGGGTTATACTTCAGGAAGAAGGTTTTAGGGATAGGCTTTATGAAGGGGGGTTTTAGGGTTAGGTGTCAGGAAGGGAGGTTTTAGGGCTAGGTATCAGGTAGGGGGGGGGGGGTTTAAGGTTAAGCGTCAGGGAGGGGGGTTTTATGGTTAGGTGTCAGGAAGGGGGGGGGGGGTTAGGGTTAGGCATCAGAAAGGGGGGTTTTAGAGTTAGGCTTCAGGAGGGGGCTATTAGGGATAGGCATCAAAAAGGGAGGTTTTAGGGTTAAGCGTCAGGAAGGGGGCTATTAGGGATAGGCGTCAAAAAGGGAGGTTTTAGGGTTAAGCGTCAGGAAGGGGGGTATTAGAGTTAGGCGTCAGGAAGGGAGGTTTTAGGGTTAAGCGTCAGGAAGGGGAGTTTAGGGTTATGTGTCAGGAAGGGGGGGTTTAGGGTTAGGTATCAGGAAAGGGGGTTTTAGGATTAGGCGTAAGAAAGGGGTTTTAGAGTTAGACGCTAGGAAGGGGGGTTTTAGGGTGATGCGTCAGGAAGGGGGGTTTTAGGGTGATGAATCAGGAAGGGGGGATTTTAGGGTTAGACGTTAGGAAGGGGGGTTTTAGGGTTAGGCTTCAGGAAGGGGGTTTTAGGGTTAGGCTTCAGGAAGGTGGGTTTTCAGAATCAGAATCAGAATCTTTAGGGTTAGGCGTCAGGAAGAGGGGTTTTAGGGCTAAGCACTAGGAAGGGGGGTTTTAGGGTTAGGTGTCAGGAAGGAGGGTTTTAGGGTTAGGTGTCAGGAAGGGGGAGTGTCCTGTGTGAGAGCAGGGTTAGGTTTAGTTGTAGTAAAATATTGGTAACTTTTACCAATATTTTACTATTGTCATTACCACTGTAAATATTTTTTGCTTTCATTTGGCGCCCAATTCATAATGGCATTTATCGTTTACACTTATATCGGCTTCACCCTGCGCCCGTTTGTCCTCACGGCTCTATTTTATGCACATAGTTACATAGTTATTTGTGTCAAAAAAAGACATACGTCCATCGAGTTCAACCAGAGAACAAAGTACAACACCAGCCTACACCCTCACATATCCCTGTTGATCCAGAGGAAGGCGAAAAACCCTTACACATGCAAATTTGCCATGATTATATTAATATTTTAACAAGACTACATTTATATTGTGCTTTTTTTTTGGGGGGGGGGGGGGGGGGGGCTGACTCAAAGCGATTGAGCTGCAGCCACTAGGGTGCGCTCTATATAGGCAGTTAGGGAGTATTGCCCAAGCATTTCTTACTGAGGTGCTGGCTTACTGAACAGGAAGAGCTGATGTTTGAACCCAGGTCGCCTGTGTTAGAGGCAGAGCCCTTACCCAGTATACTATCCAGCCACTAGCCTTAACCTATGTTTAAATACTTCTTTGTTTCATTATTTCCATATTTCTCCTAATTATTTTCCCCTTTTCTTACTGCAATACAAAAATGTGAATGTTAAAAGGGTGTGGCCTGTGCAAATATTCAAATTCAGACCCCCCCCCATTCAATGGCTTTCTTTGCCACCCAGTGCATGCGGCTACCGCCTCTTGCTGCTCCCATCTGAGGTCACATGACCGCCTGAAGCTTTCTGCAAATAGCATAAAATACTCAACATGAAAGATGTTACATTTTAATAAGCCACAGTAATAAATATTCAGGCTGTGCGCTCCTGCAAATTCACCAACAGACAATTTCTGGAGCATTTATCTTGCTGCGAGGACAAAATACATAAACGGAAGCAAATTAAGCTCAGGTTATTAACTGATAATACAAATAAACTAACATGAAAAAAAGCTGAATACATTTGTAGGCGTTAAGCCATTTCTGGAGTCCTCAGAAGAACAGAAACAGAACGAGAGGGAGAAAAATGAGAGAAATAGAAAGATAGCGAGAACCGCTTGGTGGAAATGCTTGACACATAGCATAAAATATATTGGGGTGTACTAAACTGTGTTAAAGCGGACCTGAACTCAGAACTTCCACTCTGTTCCAAAAGATAAGCAACAGCATAATAACCTTTAAAGAAAAACATTTCTTTGTGACAGCTGATACAAATCCTGCAATAAATCTGCAGTGTGTCTATTTCCTGCTTTCATGGAAGCTGACATATGGCTAACATCCTGCGTTCACAAATTAGCTGCTCTGCCAACTGACACAGCAGAGAGATCAAATTACGGTTGTGGTTAGTCACAGATGAGGGGGGATTAGAGTTTCTGATTGCCTGAAGACCCTGGATCAGAGGGGCTCGCTAAGAGTCATCCTTTGTCCATCTTATTAGCTTTGCATTGGTGATATGCTGGAAATGAACCCCCTCTATATGTGCATTACATAGTGGTAATCCTTAACCACTTAAGTACCAGCGGTCTCTAGCCCCTTAAGTACCAGAGACTGCTGGTACAGAAATGGCGGAATACCGATGAATAATGACGTATCGCCACACATACCCGCCGCAATTGCCGTCACCGCCGCATGCAGGGATCCTCGGCCGCCCCCCCTGCCATCTCTATGACGGCAGAGGTCCTGTGAGCCGGTCAGGAGTAGAGATGTCGTGAACCTCCGATTTTAGGTTCGCGAAAAAGTTCACGAACCGCAATAGACTTCAATGGGGAGGCGAACTTTGAAAAATAGAAAAAATTCTCCTGGCTAGAAAAAATGTTTCAAGAGCTCTAATACCTGGAGGCACACCTGATTGAGTGAAATACACATCACTGCTGGAGGACCCACCCTCCCTCCTCCAAGGAAGGCCCTTATATAATTTGACTGCCTACACTAATTAGTTATGGGACAGCTGCTACACACTCTGCTAGGGAGATTTTAATTAGCCTCTTGTGGGTCACCTCCCTCCCCTTCTACCTGTTCCCTTTTACCCTTCTACCTATTGCCTCCTCCCTCCTACCGGAGGGAGAAGGGTCTCTTCTGCCAGGGAATTATACTATTTTAAAAACCAGTATACATCATACCATGGCTGGGAATCAAACCCAGCTCTCACTGTGTGATGGGCAAGTCACCCTAACCACTGTACCACTACAGTAGTAAGTGAAGCTGGCCTAAAAATTACCATTTATGCTCAATGCAATAGAAACAGGTTGCTTACAGGGAACCTTAACTGAGAGTGATATGGATGTTTCCTGTAAACAATACCAGTTGCCTGGCAGTCCAGCTGATCTTTGTCACTGCAATAGTGGCTGAATCACACCCTGAAACAAGCATGCAGCTAATCCAGTCTGACTTCAGTCAGAGCACCTAATCTGCATGCTTGTTCAAGGGCCGTGGCTAAAAGTATTAGAGACACAGGATCAGCAGGCGATTCAGGCAACTGGTATTATTTTAAAAGGAAAAATCCATATCCTTCTCCGTTTAGGTTCCCTTTAAGGATTTGTAGCATAAAAGCCAACTCACATTGGCTGGGATTTGAACCTGGGTCTCACTGTGTGGTGGGCATGCACCCTAACCACTGTACCAACTGAAGCTGGCCTAAAAATTACCATTTATGCTCAATGCAATAGTAACAGGTTGCTTACAGGGAACCTTAACTGTGAGTGATATTGATGTTTCCTGTAAACAATACCAGTTGCCTGGCAGTCCAGCTGATCTTTGTGACTGCAATAGTGGCTGAATCACACCCTGAAACAAGCATGCAGCTAATCCAGTCTGACTTCAGTCAGAGCACCTGATCTGCATGCTTGTTCAGGGGCTGTGGCTAAAAGTATTAGATACACAGGATCAGCAGGAGAGTCAGGCAACTGGTATTATTTTAAAAGGAAAAATCCATATCCTTCTCTGTTTAGGTTCCCTTTAAGGATTTGTAGCACAAAAGCCAACTCACATTGGCTGGGATTTGAACCTGGGTCTCACTGTGTGGTGGGCATGCACCCTATCCACTGTACCAACTGAAGCTGGCCTAAAAATTACCATTTATGCTCAATACAAGAGAAAAAGTAGACAAGACAAATAACATTTATATCACACTTTTCTCCTGGCGGACTCAAAGCACCAGAGCTGCAGCCACTAGGGCATGCTCTATAGGCAGTAGCAGTGTTAGGAAGAGAGAGAGATATGAATCTACCTGGCTATCTGGGGTTCTCTTTGGACAACTGTTGAACACAAAAGAGAAGGCCATGTCCTCCAGAGGGAGGAGGGAGGTGGGAGGAGGGAGGTGGGAGGAGGGAGACCCGCAAGAGGCTAATTAAAATCTCCCTAGCAGAGTGTGTAGCAGCTGTCCCATAACTAATTAGTGTAGGCAGACAACTGAGTCAAATGGTATAAGGACCTTGCTTGGAGGAAGGAGAGTGGGTGGGATTACAGCAGTGAGACCAGTGTGTTTGGCAATAATATGTCTGCTGACAGTGATATGTAAGCTCAAAGTTTTGCTCAGTAGAGCATTATGGGTCGAATCGAACTTCCGCAAAAGTTCACCTGATGCAGGCGAACGCGAACCCCCAAAGTTCGCCTGGAACCGTTCGCAGGCGAACCGTTCGCGCCGCTTTCATGGGCTCCTGACCCTGCCTATCAATGTAAGCGTCTTATGTTATAGAGACGGCAGAGCGAGTGAGCTGCGGTGGGAAAACAGCGGCGAGATTGTCGGGAGTGACGAAAGCAGCGAGAACGCGCGGCATTGGTTGATTGAAATCTACGCCCTGCCAGCCAGGTAGCCACCAAAACAGGCCGTAGATTTCAATCACGGCGGCCCTAAAGTAGTTAACAAACTATTTCCTTACTCTGATTACACCTCTCTGACACTGCAGCTGTATTTGGTAGGTTTAGGGGCTCCATATCTCCCCTCCCCCCCCCCCCCACCCCCCGCTGAAGGTTCAGTGAGTATTTAAGGGCCTGCAAACCCCCCAAAAAACCCTCAGGCATATGGATGGATGGACAGACAGACGGAGAGACAGACAGACAGACAGCTAGACAGTAGATAGACAGATAGATAGATAGATAGATAGATAGATAGATAGATAGATAGATAGATATAGATTATGGATGAATGGATAGATAGATAGATAGATAGATAGATAGATAGATAGATAGATAGATATGGATGAATGGATAGATAGATAGATAGATAGATAGATAGATAGATAGATAGATAGATAGATAGATAGATAGATAGATAGATAGATAGATAGATGGATGGATAGATAGATAGATAGATAGATAGACAGACAGACAGACAGACAGACAGACAGACAGACAGACAGACAGACAGACAGATAGATAGATAGATAGATAGATAGATAGATAGATAGATAGATAGATAGATAGACACCCCTAAACACACACACTCTCTCCGCACCCCTCCCCTCCCGCCGCCAGGGGCGCCTTAACCTACTGACCACCCAGGCAGCGGCTTGGAGCTGCTTTGATGGGGAAGGCGCAATAAATTACTGTCAGTCCAAGGGGAAATAAAAATTCCTGTCCTGAAAGACCGTTGTAAGGGACTGGAGAGAAATAGATTTCCTTCTGTTTTAAGAAGGCACATTACACCAAGCTTTGCTTTTTTAGTAAGAGGGCATTTTGGTAACTTTTATCTCCCTATACATTCCTAGTAGCTTGGGTCACCCTGCGCTGCTTGGATACTCTGCTCTTTTCACAAATAGCATTCTGCTAAGTCAGGGATAAAGAATCATTCAGAGTTCAGATTTATAGATACTCCCTAAGAAGAAGGTGTCTGGTTTATAACTGTTCTCTGCCCCCACCTTTCTGAGCCTGAGTGACTGACTGCTGTTTAAGGGTATGTAGAGAAAGTTTTCTACTCTCTGTTTTAAGAAGGCAATTACACCTAGCTTTGCTTTTTTAGTAGGAGGGCTTTTTGGTTCCTTTTATCCCCCTATACATTCCTAGTAGTTTGGGTCACCCTGAGCTGCTTGGTTACTCTGTTCTACTCCCACAAGTGTTTTTAGGAATGCATCTAATAAGGATTCATAGAAAGATTGGAGACAGTCCCTCACTATTCAGTGTACAGAGGTGACAGCGCCCTACCCCCAAATGTTACTGAGTCTGCAGAGCAAGCAAGACAAACAAACAGTAAACTCTGCAGACAGCCTGTGTGCTCTGCTAGAATGTCCTGCATGTCTAGATGTCAGGACGCTCTCCAGCCATGACTAGCTATGGAGCGGTAGGATCATCTGATGCTCTCTCCCTCTGACTGGGACACACAGCCTGCACTTCTCCCTGAGTTCCCAAGGACAGTGTTTGAAGTGTGTAATGGACACAGTGGGGGTTGCAGGTTTTGTCTTTCATTGTGAGAGAGTGAATAGGAGGGCAGCATCTAAAGCTCAAACAATGATAATGGACATGTAAGCAATGTGTGTAATTACATCCATCACTACTTATAATTAAAGATGGCATAATAATGTATTTCCATTAATGCTGTCTGTTTGCCCTCTCTCTAATGCTATGTACCCACCTCACGATTTTTCCAACGATTTTCCCGATGTCCATTCATTTTTTTTTTTTAAGCGACAAGTAGTCATTTACACGATGTCGTGACATCCCTTAGCGTTGTGTGGTGAAAAGTGACCGTCACTGAGGACCGGATCTATAAGATCCTTGACGACACCCCGTAAAGTACTGCGGTCGCTTGACTTCTCGTTCGCGCCCGTCCTGTAATGTCACGTGACATCTCGCATACCCGCTGGCAGGAAGATGAATCGCTGGACGCTTGTCATGAGGGGACACCTCGCTGGATCCATCTTCCTGTGTTGTTGCAGTCACTGTGGTGAGTGTGGAGCTTAACTTTGCTCGCCCTCACCCTCTGCTCATGCTCCCTCTCCCACTGTCTCTCTGACCAAACAACTGCTACTTGGGGAACAATGTGCACAACTATGTACACTAGTCTGAGCACTCTTCAGAGGAGCCAGTAGCATTTGGAACTATTATTGTGTATTTATGTAGCACTGACATCTTCAGCACTTTACAGAGTACATAGTCATGTCACTGACTGCTCACTGGAGCTTACAATTTAATCCCTACTATAGTCAAACTGTAATGTCCTACCATATTATTATTATGTATTCATATAGCACTGACATTCTGCAGCACTTCACAGAGTACATAGTCATGTCACTGACTGTCCTCAGAGTAGCTCACAATCTAATCCTACCATAGTCATAGTCTAATGTCCTACCATATTATTATTATGTATTTATATAGCATTAACATCTTCTGCAGCACATTACAGAGTACATCGTCATGTCACTGACTGTCCTCAGAGTAGCTCACAATCTAATCCAACCATAGTCATAGTCTAATGTCCTACCATATTATTATTATGTATTTATATAGCATTGACATCTCCTGCAGCACATTACAGAGTACATAGTCATGTCACTGACTGTCCTCAGAGTAGCTCACAATCTAATCCTACCATAGTCATAGTCTAATGTCCTACCATATTATTATTATGTATTTATATAGCATTAACATCTTCTGCAGCACATTACAGAGTACATAGTCATGTCACTGACTGTCCTCAGAGTAGCTCACAATCTAACCCTACCGTAGTTATAGAATAATGCCCTACCATATTATTATTATGTATTTATATAGCATTGACATCTCCTGCAGCACATTACAGAGTACATAGTCATGTCACTGACTGTCCTCAGAGGAGCTCACACTCTAATCCTACCATAGCCATAGTGTAATGTCCTACCATATTATTATTATGTATTTATATAGCATTAACATCTTCTGCAGCACATTACAGAGTACATAGTCATGTCACTGACTGTCCTCAGAGTAGCTCACAATCTAACCCTACCGTAGTTATAGAATAATGTCCTACCATATTATTATTATGTATTTATATAGCACTGACATCTCCTGCAGCACTTTACAGAGTCATGTCACTGACTGTCCTCAGAGGAGCTCACACTCTAATCCCTACCACAGTTATAGTCTAATATTTTCAATATAGGATTGTTTTGGGGTAAACCAGTTGACTTATTAGTATGTTTTTTAGGATGCAGGAAATGTCTGAAATGTCTGAACACAGAAACTCCATGCAGATTTTGCCCTGGCCAATGTTCAAGCCTAGGACTCAGCACTAAAATGCAGTAGTGCTACCCCACTGAGCCTCTATTCTACTCATAGATATCTGCTCATCCATGTCATCAATTCTGACCCTCTACTACCCTTCCTCCCTCCATTCTACTTCTCTTCTCTTGTATCACTTACACTACAAACACACTGTGCTTATCTCCAGAATGGATTATGAATCAAACCATTAGGCCCAGTGCACACCAAAACCGCTAGCAGATCCTCAAAACGCTAGCGGTTTTTGGAGCAGATTTCAGAGCGATTCTAGGCATGTTTAGAGACATTTTCTAAACATGCTGAGCGTTTATGTGAAGCAGATTACAAATCTTGTTACAGTAAAAGCTGTTACTGAACAGCTTCTGTAGCAAAAACGCCTGGAAAACTGCTCTGATCTAGCGTTTTTTCAGAGCGGTTAGCATTTTTCCTATACTTTACATTGAGGCAGAATCGCTTCTGCAAACAGCAAATGTGCAGCAGGAGGCACGTTTGCGGTTTGCTAAAAACCTCAAACCGCTGGTGTGCATCATCCCATTAAAATACATTAGCCAAGCGTTTTCACAGACAGATGTGGTTGGCGGATCGCTGCTAAAACCGCTCGGTGTACACTGTGCCTTAAACCACCTTACCATATCAGCCCTTCAATGTCATGATATACCCACTCCAGTCCTACCCCAACAGGTGGTAACATATCTGCATATCTCATAATGTTTGTGAAAAATTATTCTGAAAGGAAGAATGTCTTGCTTGATAATCCAATCTTGCAATGTGACTGACATTGGAACTTGTAGTGTGGGTGTTGTATTTATTTGAGGTGCATACTGGCAGCATGTGCTGTATGGCATACAATGCTGATCATCCACAAGGTAAACTTAGGCAGCTGCCTAGGGTCTAGAGAGAGTTTAGGGGCCTGGTGGTTGCTAGCCCCCACCAAATCTAACTAAATGAGCCAGGTGACCATCAGTGGAGGGCAAAGTGTTATCTTGCCCAGGGCCCCGTTTCATAGTTATCCTTTTCTGATGGCTTATATCATGTGTGAAGTGTTCTATAATGTATATGATTTTTGTTTTATTTTTATGGGGGGGGGGGGGCGCCACAGGATTTCTTGCCTGGAGTGACAAGAAGGCTAGAGGCGCCCATGCCCGCCGCAGTAGCCAGCAGTAATCCATTCTGCAGTGAATCGTTATTAATGCTGAGTTTAGGAGAGATTGGTCATTTTTTTGTCAGTGAAAATGTTATTTAGCTCTTGGATGAAATGTCTCCACAGAAGCAGAATATATCTCCATGTGCCGTAATGTACTTTGCTACAAAGAAAGCTCATTTTTTCCTCCTTTTTTTTGTCTCTTCAGGGAACAAACTAGGAAAGTATAATTCTTCCCATCTGTCATAAGGTTGTGCCTTCAATGCTTCTCTATATTGCAGCCTTCTGATAAAGATTGTAAAGTGGACCTGAACTCTTGCACAGGACTGAGGATAAACAGAGATAAATAAACACTGTATGTATTTAGAAAGTTTAGCCTGTCTACTTACCCCTCATCTGTGGCTAATCACCACAGTAATTTGATCTCTCAGCTGTGTCAGATCAGAAATCTCATGTACTATAGCAAAGCAGCTAATTTGTAAAGACGGGATGTTAAGGCAGCCATACACTGGTCGATTGTCACCAGATTGACCAACAGATAGATACCTCTCTGATCTAATCTGATCACAGAGGGATCTATTGGCTGCACATACATTGCACACAGATTTTGAATCGATTTCTGCATGAAATCGATTCACAATCTGTGGAGCTGCCTCTGCCCGTTGCTCCCAGCAATACATTACCTCTCCGCCGGCCCATGTTCCCGCTGTTCCTCCTGTCCACGCTGGGCATCTTCTCTTCACTTCCTGCCACGTCCTGTGACCACTGACCAGCGGAAGTTCGAACAGTAGAGGGTGCTCTACTGTTTGAGCTTCCCCTGACAGGCGCTCTACTGTTTGAACTTCCCCTGACGGGACAGGAAGTGAAGAGAAGATGGCCAGCCGGAGAAGGGACAGCGGGGATTCGCGCCGGCGGATAGGTAATGTATTGATTTGTCGGTCGTCGGTCAATCGAACGCCACTATCGACGCGCTCCCAACCTGCTGACGATCGAGAGCAATTTTCTGCCAGGACAAATTGACGGGATCGATTGATTTCGGATGGAAATCGGACGATTGATCAGCGTTTGCGTCACCGATTTAACAGCAGATTCGATCACAGTGATCTAATCTCCTGTATATCGGCAGGAATTCGACGCAGTGTATGGGCACCTTTAGCAATTTTTCTGCTTCCATGAAAGCAGGAAGAAGACACACTGCAGATGTATTGCAGGATTTGGATCAGCTGTAACAAAGAAATGTTTTTCTTTAAAAGTTATTATGCTGTTGCGTATATTTTACTGCAGAGAGGAAGTTCTGAGTTCAGGTTTGCTTTAAATGGAAAGTGCTTTGACTGCTAATTTTCCACTGCAGATTGCTCTGCAGCGGTATAAAAAATGTACCAGTATTTATTAATGAACCCCATCCGGAGGCCCCATTAAACTCAGGACTTTCTGTTTGCTCCAAAAGATTAGCCAGAGCATGATAACCTTTATGGGCAAAAAATTATAATTTATGGAAATCCTGAAAAAAAATGACGTTTTACTTGGTTTCACTTTTGCAGAGAGCACTAAAAGGGTTAAAGAGACTCTGAAGTGAAATAAATTTGCTACATTTACCTTATAATTCGCTTCAGAAGTCTCATCTGTGCTAAACCGCCGCATCCCCGCCGAAAAACGAGGGCTGCAGACCCCCCAAACCCCCTGGCAAACATCCACGACCAACTTGGTTGTGGATTCTGCTGCCCTGAGAGGCAGAGCTATGAGCTGTAGCTCTGCCTCTCCTGCTGTCAATCGACAAGCGGATCTCCGCCACTCCCCGCCCCTCTCTGTGAAGGAAGAGTGAGAGGGGCAGGGAGAGGCGGTGATGCGCAGCGATTGAAATCAGAAGAGGCAGAGCCAGGGCCGGGCCAAGGCATAGGCTGGAGAGGCTCCAGCCTCAGGGCGCAGTGTAGGAGGGGGCGCAGAATTCCTTCAGCTGTCATTCCTAATTGTGTTTGAAGCACAAAGAAAAAAGAAAAGGGGATACATGGCAGTGACTGCAAGCCATATAACTAGATATTAAGGTGTTGGGAAGGTTGTGGGCCCTGTGGCGCCTCTTATGCTACGTACACACATGCGACAACGATCGTTCGTTAAGAACGACGAACGAACTTTTAATTGATGAAAGAACGACCTAAGTAAAGGTAGTTTTAAAATGTGTGTAACGATCTGATTGTTAGAACGAACGTTACATCACAGAAAGCAACTATTGCGCCTGCGCATAAAAATGAGAAGTTTCATGGAGAAATAGTGAAATGCGCATGTCAAGCCTAGTACGAACGATCGTTTCCAACGATGTACTACTTTTGCAAACGATCGTCGTTGGTTAAAATCCGCCGAGACAGAACTTTCTTTTGTAGCGATTTGGCTCGTTCGTCGTTTGCCTTAATAGTCGGTGGTTCGTTTTTTGTAACGATCGTCGTTGGTAAAGATCGGGGAACGATCGTTACAAACGACTATAGTCGCATGTGTGTACGCACCTTGAGTCTAATAGCAATCAGTGTTTGATAGCTCGGGTGGCAGGGATGGAGGGGCGCACTTTGGTGTCTCAGCCTTGGGTGCTGGAGGACCTTGTCCCAGCTCTGGGCAGAGCTACAGCAGAGAGGTCTGCCCCTTCCAGGAAGCGCCGGCCAGATTCCCCCCTGGGGATTTGGGGGGTCTGCAGCCCTCGTTTTTCGGTGGTGATGTGGCTGTTTAGCACAGATGAGACTTCTGAAGCGAATTATAAGGTAAATGTAGCAAATTTATTTCGCTTCAGAGTCTCTTCAAGCCTCAGTGTTCACTGTATGGAGAGCTGCCTGGGCAGAGCTCTCCTACAGTCTATTCTAATTTTCAAAATGTAAAAATTTTAAAAACTATCTAATAAATATTTACTGGGCACCAGGGGCGTAGCAATAGGGGTTGCAGAGGTAGCAACCGCATCCCTCAACTGCAGTATTAGCTCTCCATTGGTCCTGTGCTCATAATAATTACTTCTATAGATACTTTAAATAGTGGTAATCATTAACAAACTGTTCCCCATTCCCTTCTTGCACCTCTGACACTGTAGTTGCCATTGGCAAGTTTTGGTGCGCCGTATCAATTGTTATGTATAGAGTGCAGGGGGGGGGGGGGGGACTGTAAAACTTAGCTACACCACTGCTGGGCACCCAAATTTCTGCTTTCAGCACCCAATAGCCGATATTTGCATTAGTGCCTTAGGAAGCTCCCAAATTGTCCATTAGCCCTGGGTACCAAAATGTCCTGCTTCCTGCAGTCACACCCCTCATCTTTACCCATTCGCCAGCCATCCACCAAGAATACTCTTCAAGTTTGGACTGTTGACAATCAAATGCCTACACAATTTGGGCCCTGGATACATGCACCACACCTCTCCCAACTTCAGAGCAGAATCCATAAACTTGGTCACTCCCAGAGCCAGAGCTTTCTGTCATGCTGCCCCTACCCTTTGGAATTCCCTGCCACACCCAGTAAAGACATTTGCAGACTTGTAGAATTCTTCCTCTGTACCACAATTTAGCAATAAACCAATTACTGGTCTGAGCCATGCTTATGCGCTTTGAGTAGTGGTAGCTAGCATATGGCGAGTAGTGGTATATAACAGATAGTGAGTAGTGGTACATAAATTGCGAGCAGTGGTACAATTATTAAGATGAGTAGTGGTATATAGTGGATGGTGGGCAGTGGTACATAGCTGATGGCTAGTAGTGGTAGTTTGGAGCGAAACAGGCAGGGAAGTTCTTTAAAGTAGTCACAATGCCACTGTGGGGGCCCCAGACTCTCCATGGGCCCCACACTGCAGTACTCTTTGTACTGCCCTGATGGCGACCCTGACGACAATAGCAATAATCACGCAAGTCACTTGGGTCCTTTTCAGTTTTCTCCATCCTGTGACTTTACACCTGTGTGTCCATAGACTATGCACATTGCAGAATAAGAATCTGTGTGTCCACAGACTATGCACATAGCAGAATAAGAATCTGTGTGTCCACAGACTATGCACATTGCAGAATAAGAATCTGTGTGTTCATAGACTATGCACATTGCAGAATAAGAATCTGTGTGTCCATAGACTATGCACATTGCAGAATAAGAATCGGTGTGTCCATAGACTATGCACATAGCAGAATAAGAATCGGTGTGTCCATAGACTATGCACATAGCAGAATAAGAATCGGTGTGTCCATAGACTATGCACATAGCAGAATAAGAATCTGTGTGTTCATAGACTATGCACATTGCAGAATAAGAATCTGTGTGTCCATAGACTATGCACATAGCAGAATAAGAATCTGTGTGTTCATAGACTATGCACATAGCAGAATAAGAATATGTGTGTTCATAGACTATGCACATTGCAGAATAAGAATCTGTGTGTTCATAGACTATGCACATTGCAGAATAAGAATCTGTGTGTCCATAGACTATGCACATAGCAGAATAAGAATCTGTGTGTCCATAGACTATGCACATAGCAGAATAAGAATCTGTGTGTTCATAGACTATGCACATTGCAGAATAAGAATCTGTGTGTCCATAGACTATGCACATTGCAGAATAAGAATCTGTGTGTTCATAGACTATGCACATTGCAGAATAAGAATCTGTGTGTCCATAGACTATGCACATAGCAGAATAAGAATCTGTGTGTTCATAGACTATGCACATAGCAGAATAAGAATCGGTGTGTCCATAGACTATGCACATAGCAGAATAAGAATCTGTGTGTTCATAGACTATGCACATTGCAGAATAAGAATCTGTGTGTTCATAGACTATGCACATAGCAGAATAAGAATCTGTGTGTTCATAGACTATGCACATAGCAGAATAATCATTTATTTTGCTAAGTACCAAAGGGGAAGGTTGTACCGGGAAATTGTTTTTGGCTCATACAAGTTCTAGAAAGGGATAATTTGCATATTTAGTAGTAGTGCATTGTGGGTAACCACAAATGTTCATTTATAACTGAATTATTGCAAATTTCCTTCTGTTTTAAGAAGGCAATAACACCAAGACAAGTTCTAGAAAGAGGGGGGTTGGATGGTGAGGGGAAAATGTCCGAAAGCCAAGAGCCGAGGCTGCCATCCTACGGTGCCACCAGTCGCACTTGGCAATCATCTGTCATCCCTAAGGAGACATGGGGGGGGGGGGGGGGGTGGAGGTGAAGGTTCAGCAGTGTTGACCCAGTTCTTCATGAAAGAAACCTGGGGTGATGGCTGATGCTGCTGAGGATCCTGATTGCTGACATCTGGCAATGCTGACCATGACCAATGTGTTCCAGTTCAAAAGGTGCAGTGGTGTTCGTTTCATTTCAAATAAGGTAAATTGGTAGGGGAAAGGGAAGATAAACAAGTAAAGGGGAGAATCCTGTAGCCGTGGCTGCCAATTAAGGCGCCTTCTTCCTGAACGGCAGTTTAACAGTTTGCATGTCAGGCTATGTGGTCACGTCGACTCATATCCACGGAGCAGCAAAAGTCATCTTTGCTCAAACATAGGTCTGGGGGTGATGCTTACATTGTGCGCAGGATCCCCATGACTTCTAGCCCGGCCACCGCGCTGGCAGTATACAAGCATGAATATTTGGTACAGCTCAGGATGAAGCTAATCGATAGCAGAGCATGGATGACACACAGCCCACAGCAAAGCCATGTGTCATGTAACCATAACTGAGACTTGTCAGTAAAGCAACATCATTATAGATTTTTCCTAGGAAAGGCAAGCGCTCTATTCATCACAACAATGGATCGTGCTATCATAATCCCGGCACGCGTCAATATTTGTAATTGGAGGCTGTCAGGAAATAACATCTCAATTACCGTGCTGGAGGGATATTTATTGGAGTATGGTTAAGGCGGAACTCTAGATAAAGAGCTGAATATACAGATGAAAAAACATGGATGCGGAGTGTCTTACCTTACAGGTTCTTTACTAGTCTATCTAGCCGGTCTTGTGAGTCAGACGGCTCTAAGCCTCGCACCCAGCCTGCACAGCCTTCAGCATTTCCTGGGAAATACAACAAACAGAGACATTTCAGGATATACTGGACTAGACAGTGCAGATCAGCAGCACATTGATAAGTCATACTATGCCCGCCACGCCTTCAATAGCTCACAATGTTAAACTGATCCTCCTCCTTCTTCTCTCAGTCTGAGTTCTTCAGGATCTGGAATGTCCTGCTAGAGGGGAAGTGGAGGGGGAGCCAGAGGCTTCCCCCTTCTGAGGAATCTAAACTGATGCATTGCAAACCTAACAGGTTTGCTTTAATGGCCTATTCTGCATTTGCATTTAATAAAGATCATGCAATTTCCTTTTTTTTGCGCCAGGGCCAGACCCCAAAGAGGATGACGAGCATGCAGATGAGCTTCCCTGAGACGGTTTCTGAGGACTCTTTCACATTACATGACACTTGCAGGAGCCGATTTCCTGCAAGGGTCATGATCTGCGGCGTGGACGTCAGGATTCTGCGGTGCAACGCTGATTAGCGGCGGTAGTTATATTTCACCCAACGGAATAGGACTTGCGTCGGACTATTAAAACCTCCCGGGTGCGTCAAACTGCAACGCACCAAATTGCAGCGTTGGATGTGAAAGGCAAAAGCAAAATCTATGAACTTTCATTTTACCTTGGTTAACGCAAAGCAGTGACTTTGCGTCAAAACGCCACAAATCAGCTCTGGTGTGAAAGAGCGTTCATAGTTTGTGCAGACGTTTTTTGGTTATGCAAACCGATTGTTGCTGCAGCAGTCCGGTGGCTGGTCTCAGATGATCATGGAGGTGAACGTGTTGGATGTGGAGTCCTGGGCTGGTGTGGTTATATAGGCCAGTTGGATGAACTGCCAAATTCTCTGAAATGCCTTTAGAGATGGCTTGTTGTAGAGAAACGAACATTCATTTCATGGACAACAGCTCTGGTAGACATTTCTGCAGTCAGCTCCCTCCACAGCTGTGCAATATTCATGCTGAGCACCTTGATATGCCACACCTGTGAGGTGGGATGGATTATATCGGCAAAGGAGAAGTGCTCACTAAGGCCTGGTGCACACCAAAAACCGCTAGCAGATCCGCAAAATGCTAGCAGATTTTGAAACGCTTTTTCTTATTTTTCTGCAGCGTTTCAGCTAGCGTTTTGCGGTTTTGTGTAGCGGTTTTGGTGTAGTAGATTTCATGTATTGTTACAGTAAAGCTGTTACTGAACAGCTACTGTAACAAAAAACGCCTGGCAAACCGCTCTGAAGTGCCGTTTTTCAGAGCGGTTTGCGGTTTTCCTATACTTAACATTGAGGCAGAAACGCATCCGCAATCCAAAATCTGCAGCAGCCCGGGAGTATGCGTTTCTGCAAAACGCCTCCCGCTCTGGTGTGCACCAGCCCATTGAAATACATTACCCTAGCGGATCCGCACCCACAAGCAGATCGCAAACCGCAGCAGAAACGCTCCGGTGTGCACTAGGCCTAAGAGTTCGTTCACACTTGAGTGGGAATCGCACGATTCCCGCTCAGCGCAAAACGCTAGTGGTTTTTAAAAACCGCTAGCCCATGTAAGCCTATAGCAGTGTTCTCACTGACGCGTTTGCAGTTAGCGTTAACCGCTAACGGGTAACATGCAGCATTTTGCCGGCGATTCAAAAATCACTCCCGCCAAACGCTAGCTGTAATCGCCGGCATTTTGCTGTTTTAGGTGTGAATGGGGCCTAAGTGCTGGTGCACACCAAGGGCTGGGTTCACTAAAGCGTCATAACTGCTATCAACGGCAGTTATCGCGCGATCTGTGTGTAAAGGATTACATTTGCATGTAAATGAAGGTTGGTGCTCGATCACGTGCGCGTTTCACGCACGTGATCACGTTCAAACCTTCATTTATCACGCATCATAATCCTTTATGCGTGCAAACCTTCGCGCCCGGCAGATCGCATGATAACTGCTGTGATAGCAGTTATCACACTTTTGTGAATCAATAGCCGAGAACGCTTCTGAGCGCTTTTTAAAACGCTTTTTAATATGCGCTTGGCTAATGTTTCTCTATGGGATGGATCACACCAGAGCGATGTGATTTCTCACAAAACGCAAACGCAGGTCCTGCAGCATTCCTGAGGCAATTCAGCCTCAATGTTAAGTATAGGAAAGTAGAAAATCGCCCGGAGCCCACTACAAAGCGCTATCGCTAATCGGAATCGCTAGCGCTTTTAACAAGCGTTTTATAAGAGATTTCATTAGTGTTTTCTGGCGATTTTGGAAGCGATTTTAAATAGTGAAAGGTTTTTGCCAGTGATTGTGTAGCGATTTGCGATTAGCGTTTTTAATTCTGATTGGTCCTTTCAATTTAAATTTTTTTTTACAGTGTAAAGTTATTTAAAAATGCTAGCAAGTCACTCTGTATATTGATTCACAAGCGATTACAGCAGCGTTTATATAATTTACATTGCAGAAATGCTGACACAAAATGCTAACGCTCAGAAATGTTGCATGTCCTGTGTTTACGATTTTGGTAATTGCAATCGCTCCAGTGGAATTTGGCCTATTCATATAACATTAGCTGAACGTTTAGGGAAATCGCTAGCGTTTTGAAAGCCTCCCTAAACGCTCAAAAAATCGCTCTAGTGGGTTCCAGCCCTGAAAAGCGCTAGATCAGAGCGATTTTTCAAGTGTTTTGTTACAAAAGGTGTACACTAGCAGTTGTACTGTACCTAATAAAAAAATAAATTAAGAAAAAAAAAAAAAGCTAGCAAAAAAAACGCTCCAAAAACTGTTAGGTAAATATAGAAAAATGCTAGGCACATGCCTAGAATTGCCTTGAAAAATCACTCCTAAAAGCAATTGTTTTTATATATATTTATTTGTACTTTTAGGTGTACACCGGCCCTAACACAGATTTAGGCAGATTTGTGAACAATATTTGAGAGTAATGGGTCTGTTGTGTATGTAGAAAATGAGTTCAGCTCATGCAAAACGGGAGCAAAACCAAAAGTGTTGCGTTTCTATTTTTGCTCAGTGTATAATACAAGACTGAGAAGAGACACAATAAAATGTAATAATGAAAGGGTATTACAGCCCCCCAGCCAGCAGAGCTTTCTTCTTCTGGACAATACTGAAAGCAACAAGTGCGGATTAGAGAGGAGCATTGAAGGAGGTAATCAAAGCGTATTGTGCAACATCACTGCCATTCTCAGGCTATTACAGTCACTTCTATTATCAATACTGACTACTTCACTGCTAATCCTCTATGCCCACTGCTCGCTCCCTAACTCAGGTCAGGAGAGAATAGATGCCTTACACTCTCTGCCTTTCTAAAGGGGGAACTGCAGAATTTGCCTGAGCCGGCACTGATGATGTGGAGTAATCTGCGCTATAAATATTATCCTGATGGATCTGACTAATGAGAAGCAGACAGTTAAATAGACCGAGGAGAAGAGTCCTCCAGCAACACAGAGTATATCAGGAGAGGAGAGTTAGAGGAAGGAGCAGAGTCCTCCAGCAGCACAGAGTATATCAGAAGAGGGGAGTTAATGGAGGGAGCAGCGTCCTCCAGCAGCACAGAGTATATCAGGAGAGGAGAGTTAGATAGAGGAAGGAGCAGAGACCTCCAGCAGCACAGAGTATATCAGGAGAGGAGAGTTAGAGGAAGGAGCAGAGTCCTCCAGCAGCACAGAGTATATCAGAAGAGGGGAGTTAATGGAGGGAGCAGCGTCCCCCAGCAGCACAGAGTATATCAGGAGAGGAGAGTTAGATAGAGGAAGGAGCAGAGACCTCCAGCAGCACAGAGTATATCAGGAGAGGAGAGTTAGAGGAAGGAGCAGAGTCCTCCAGCAGCACAGAGTATATCAGAAGAGGGGAGTTAATGGAGGGAGCAGCGTCCCCCAGCAGCACAGAGTATATCAGGAGAGGAGAGTTAGAGGAAGGTGCAGAGTCCTCCAGCAGCACAGAGTATATCAGGAGAGGAGAGTTAGATAGAGGAAAGAGCAGTGTCCTCCAGCAGCACAGAGTATATCAGGAGAGGAGAGTTAGAGGAAGGTGCAGAGTCCTCCAGCAGCACAGAGTATATCAGGAGAGGAGGGTTAGATAGAGGAAGGAGCAGAGTCCTCCAGCAGCACAGAGTATATCAGAAGAGGGGAGTTAATGGAGGGAGCAGCGTCCCCCAGCAGCACAGAGTATATCAGGAGAGGAGAGTTAGAGGAAGGTGCAGAGTCCTCCAGCAGCACAGAGTATATCAGGAGAGGAGAGTTAGATAGAGGAAAGAGCAGTGTCCTCCAGCAGCACAGAGTATATCAGGAGAGGAGAGTTAGAGGAAGGTGCAGAGTCCTCCAGCAGCACAGAGTATATCAGGAGAGGAGGGTTAGATAGAGGAAGGAGCAGAGTCCTCCAGCAGCACAGAGTATATCAGGAGAGGAGGGTTAGAGGAAGGTGCAGAGTCCTCCAGCAGCACAGAGTATATCAGGAGAGGATGGTTAGATAGAGGAAGGAGCAGAGTCCTCCAGCAGCACAAAGTATATCAGGAGAGGAGAGTTAAATAGAGGAAAGAGCAGTGTCCTCCAGCAGCACAGAGTATATCAGGAGAGGAGAGTTAGAGGAAGGTGCAGAGTCCTCCAGCAGCACAGAGTATATCAGGAGAGGAGGGTTAGATAGAGGAAGGAGCAGAGTCCTCCAGCAGCACAGAGTATATCAGGAGAGGAGGGTTAGAGGAAGGTGCAGAGTCCTCCAGCAGCACAGAGTATATCAGGAGAGGATGGTTAGATAGAGGAAGGAGCAGAGTCCTCCAGCAGCACAGAGTATATCAGGAGAGGAGAGTTAGATAGAGGAAAGAGCAGTGTCCTCCAGCAGCACAGAGTATATCAGGAGAGGAGAGTTAGAGGAAGGAGCAGAGTCCTCCAGCAGCACAGAGTATATCAGGAGAGGAGAGTTAGAGGAAGGAGCAGAGTCCTCCAGCAGCACAGAGTATATCAGGAGAGGAGAGTTAGATAGAGTAAGGAGCAGAGTCATCCAGCAGCACAGAGCATATCAGGAGAGGAGAGTTAGAGGAAAGAGCAGTGTCCTCCAGCAGCACAGAGTATATCAGGAGAGGAGAGTTAGATAGAGGAAGCAGCAGAGTCCTCCAGCAGCACAGGGTATATCAGGAGAGGAGAGATAGAGGAAGGTGCAGAGTTCTCCAGCAGCACAGAGTATATCAGGATAGGAGGGTTGGATAAAGGGAGAAGCAGAGTCATCCAGCAGCACAGAGTATATCAGGATAGGAGGGTTGGATAGAGGAAGGTGCAGAGTCCTCCAGCAGCACAGAGTATATCAGGAGAGGAGAGTTAGAGGAAGGTGCAGAGTCCTCCAGCAGCACAGAGTATATCAGGAGAGGAGAGTTATTGGAAGGAGCAGAGTCCTCCAGCAGCACAGAGAAGCAGAGTTAGTGGAAGAAGCAGAATTCTCCTGAAAGCTGTTACATGATACTACAATAATGCAGTAATTTACTAATCCAAAGGAAATGCGACCTGTTATTCCTCAGCTTAGCACACCTGTAGCAGGCGAGCGGCAGTGATATAGAGAAGTAGCCAGCTTCCATGCCGCTCCATTAAAATGAATAACAAAACAGTTCAAGCGTGTTTTCCTATTCATGCTATTGCTTAGTTAGCAAACCATTTGCATCATATATCACATAAATGGGGATCAGTGGTGCGGAGCAATAGCCTGCAATGCTATCATAGGCAGAGCTCAGCAAATGGGGTCAGGATACAATACAATACAATAACATTTGTAAAGCACTTTTCTCCCATAGGACTCAAAGGATATGTCTACTGCGCCTTGTCCTAGTTAGAGATGTAGCGAACGGTTCGCCAGGCAAACTTTTGTGGAAGTTCGATTCGCCCCATAATGCACTATGAGGGTCAACTTTGACCCTCTGCATTAGTGATGGGAATTCCGGCTCTTCTCGGAGAATCGGCTCTTCTGAATCGGCTCCCATCAAAGAGCCGGCTCTTACGGCTCTGAATCGGCTCTTCATTACATATCACTAGACACCACTCAGAATTGGAGTAAAAGCCCCGCCTCCGTCTCCATGACAACTCCAGACTGCTTCTCGGAATGGGGCAATCCCTCCAGCTACTGCTCTGCTCTGCCCCATACACTCCTACAAGCTGGAAGAGGAGGACTACATCTCCCAGCATGCCTCAGCGCCCTTTATTACAGAGCAAATCAGAGCTCTGTGGGGTGGCTGAGGCATCGGCTCTTTTAAAACTGAGTGCCGGCTCTTGTCGTTCGCAGCAAAAAGCTGGCTCTTAGAGCCGGCTCGTTCGCGAACGGCCCATCACTACTCTGCATCACAGTCAGCAGGCACATTGTAGCTATTCAGGCTACACTAAGCCCTGGAGCCCCCCCCCCCCTTATATAAGGCAGCCTCCGGCGGCCATTAGAGTCACTCGTCTGCCTTCTATTAGACAGACTAGGGCGAGCTGCTGCAGATTGTTCTCCTAGGGACAGATTAGTTAGGTTCTTGGCTGCTTAGCTTGCTCCTCGCTGATTATTATTGCTTTTATAGCACCCCTCAACAGCTCTTATCAGAGCTAATCCTGTACTTTTTTTTTTCTGTGTGTCAAACTGACACTTTTGTTGCATGCACAGCCTTACTAATTCATAGTGTGTGTGCCACTGCCAGCAGCCCAGCACATTCAGTGACTACCTGTGTGTGTGACAGGGAGCTGCACATTGTACTACCCAGTACTGCATATACCCCAGTACCTGTTGTGTTTACTTAACCCACCTCATCACTGCATATACCTAGCTTTGTGTTGAGTGAACCCAGCTCACTGCATCTAACTACCTTTTGTGTTGAGTGAACCCACCTCACTGCCAGGGGCGTAACTAAGCCCCACCGGGCCCCCCTGCAGAATTTCAGAGCGCCCCCCCTCCCCCCGGGGCCCGCTCGTGGCCGGTTTTTGGGTGCTGGAGGGATGGCAGCATGAGGGGAAAGCCTTGCCCACAGTCGGCGGGGAGAGGGGAAGTTCCCCCCTCTCCCTCACCTCGGGGCTCTCCCCTCTGCGCTCCCCTCCAGCTAGTGAACCTGTGTGGGCAGCGAGCAGCAGCGGCGGCAGGATACATACCTTCTTCCTTGCGTTCCATCGCCGCCTTCTCGCTCTAGCAGCTGACGTCACTTCCCGGAAGCGGAAGTGACGTCAGCCGCTAGAGCGAGAAGGCGGCGATGGAACGCAAGGAAGAAGGTATGTATCCTGCCGCCGCTGCTGCTCGCTGCCCACACACGTTCACTAGCTGGAGGGGAGCGCAGAGGGGAGAGCCCCGAGGTGAGGGAGAGGGGGGAACTTCCCCTCTTCCCGCCGACTGTGGGCAAGGCTTTCCCCTCATGCTGCCACCCCTCCAGCCCCAAAAAAACGGCCCCGAGCGGGCCCCAGGGGGGGGCCGGGCCCCCCGCGGGCGCAGGCGCTGCAGGGCCTATTGTGACGCCCCTGCTCACTGCATCTAACTAGTGTTCGGCGAACAGTGTTCGCCACTGTTCGGGTTCTGCAGAACATCACCCTGTTCGGGTGATGTTCGAGTTCGGCCGAACACCTGATGGTGTTCGGCCAAACCGTTCGGCCACATGGCCGAACTAAGAGCGCATGGCCGAACGTTCCCCGAATGTTCGGCTAGCGCTGTGATTGGCCGAACGGGTCACGTGGTTCGGACCCGAACGCGCTCTGATTGGCCGAACTGTCACGTGGTTCGGGTAAATAAATACCCGAACCCCGTCATATCTCCGCCATTTGTCTGTGGGTTTAGCTTTGGGTAGGCAGGCAGGGTAGTTCGCGCTCCAGCCACGCTAGCCAGGGTCCCCCCAGTCATTGTGTCGCTGCTGGGAATAGTAGTACACCGCTCGCTCAGCCACACTATATAGCATTGTGTTTACTGCCACTCTGTGTACCTCGCTCAGCCACACTATATAGCATTCTGTTTACTGCCACTCTGTGTCTGCTGGGAATAGTAGTACACTGCTCGCTCAGCCACACTATATAGCATTCTGTTTACTGCCACTCTGTGTACCTCGCTCAGCCACACTATATAGCATTGTGTTTACTGCCACTCTGTGTCTGCTGGGAATAGTAGTACACCGCTCGCTCAGCCACACTATATAGCATTCTGTTTACTGCCACTCTGTGTACCTCGCTCAGCCACACTATATAGCATTCTGTTTACTGCCACTCTGTGTCTGCTGGGAATAGTAGTACACCGCTCGCTCAGCCACACTATATAGCATTCTGTTTACTGCCACTCTGTGTACCTCGCTCAGCCACACTATATAGCATTCTGTTTACTGCCACTCTGTGTCTGCTGGGAATAGTAGTACACCGCTCGCTCAGCCACACTATATAAAACTTTACAATCAATTTTCTCAAAAACTATAAGCTCTTTTTGTAAATATTTTTTTTCCTCTTGTACCCACTCCCAAGGTGCACATACCCTGCAAATTTGGGGTATGTAGCATGTAAGGAAGCTTTACAAAGCACGAAAGTTCGGGTCCCCATTGACTTCCATTATGTTTGGAGTTCGTCGCGAACACCCGAACATCGCGGCGATGTTCGGCGAACGTTCGCGAACCCGAACATCTAGGTGTTCGCCCAACACTACATCTAACTACCTATTGTGTTGAGTGAACCCAGCTCATTGCATCTAACCGGGATCAGTGAATAATGGTGCACAGCGCCTATGCATAAAAATGGCGCCGCATTAAAAAGATACGCTTATCGCTATTTATCGTTAGTACTGCATAATAATGGCGCACAGGGAAAAAAGAAGAAAAACGGCACACACTAACGTTATTTATCAATAGTGGCACACACTAACATTATTTATCAATAGTGGCACACACTAACGTTATTTATCAATAGCGCCCTACTTAAGCCAAACTGCAGACGTTATTTAACAGCAAAACGGTGAATGGATTTAATGTAACACAGTCAAGGTTAGGGTTAGGCACCACTGGGGGGGGGGGGGTCTTTAGGGTTTGGCACCACTAGGGGGGTATTAGGGTTAGGCACCACCAAGGGGGTGGTTAGGGTTAGGTACAGGGAGGGTTCTGTGTGAGAGTAGGGTTAGGTATAGTTACAGTACAATATACACCCCCAGGGGGTGGTTAGGGTTAGGCACCACCAGGGGGGTGGTTATGGTTAGGCACCACCGGGGGGGTTTAGGGGTTAGGGATAGGTCCAGAGAGGGTTCTGTGTGTTAACGCTAAATAACGATAATGCTTTAACGCTAAATAACAATAAGGCTTTAACGTTAAATAGCGATAAGCGGCAAACGGATTAGCGGCAACACTGTGCGCCATTATTCACAGGCGCCATTTTCAGATGGATGCCATCTAACTACCTGTTGTGTTGAGTGAACCCACCTCACTGCATATAACTACCTTTATTGTTCAGTGAAGCCACCTCACTGCATCTAACTACCTGTTGTGTTCAGTGAACCCACCTCACTGCATCTAACTACCTGTTGTGTTAAGTGAACCCAGCTCACTGCATCTAACTACCTATTGTGTTGAGTGAACCCATCTCACTGCATATAACTACCTGTTGTGTTGAGGGAACCCAGCTCACTGCATCTCTTTACCTTTATTGTTCAGTGAACCAAGCTCACTGCATCTAACTACCTGTTGTGTTGAGTGAACTCAGCTCACTGCATCTCTCTACCTTTATTGTTCAGTGAACCCAGCTCACTGCATCTAACTACCTGTTGTGTTGAGTGAACCCACCTCACTGCATATAACTACCTTTATTGTTCAGTGAACCCACCTCACTGCATATAACTACCTTTACTGTCCAGTAAACCCAGCTCACTGCATCTCTCTACCTTTACTGTTCAGTGAACCCACCTCACTGCATCTACCTGTTGTGCTCAGTGAACCCAGCTCACTACATCTAACTACCTTTACTGTTCAGTGAACCAACCTCACTGCATATAACTAACTACCTGTTGTGTTCTGTGAACCCACCTCACTGCATATAACTACCTGTTGTGTTCAGTGAACCCACCTCACTGCATCTAAATACCTGTTGTGTTCAGTGAACCCAGCTCACTGCATCTAACTACTTTTACTGTTCAGTGAACCCACCTCGCTGCATATAACTACCTTTATTGTTCAGTGAACCTACCTCACTGCATCTAACTACCTGTTGTGTTCAGTGAACCCACCTCACTGCATCTAACTACCTGTTGTGTTCAGTGAACCCACCTCACTGCATCTAACTACCTGTTGTGTTAAGTGAACCCAGCTCACTGCATATACCTAGCATCCCCCCGAGATGGACAAAATGGACAAACCAGGTCGAGGAAGAGGTAGAGGCAGACCCAGAGGAAGGCCACCAGGCAACAGCTGGTCTGTGCGAGGTGGTGTTGCTGTGATTTCGTGCGGACCTGGCCCAAAATACAGTGCTCAAAAGAAGGCACGTGCCATCACTTCCCAAAATTGTGAGGACGTGGTTGAGTATTTAACACAGAACACCTCATCTCCCGCAGCCAGTGCCACCAGCTCTAGTACAAGCACCACATCCGCTGCATTTGACACTTCACAGGAGTTATTTGGTGGTGGTGAAATCACTGATTCACAGCCACTACTGCAACAACAACAAGAAGGCGCAGGTACACCACCTCATACGTCTGAGTTAGGTGGCGATAGTATGGACGTAATGTGTGAGGAGGGGGATGATGGACCACCTGAAGTTGGTGCAGTTGAGGTGTCTGAGGAAAGCGAAGCTGGGCAGGAGGATTATGATGACGATTATACGGATGCCACGTATGTTCCCAGTAGAGGAGATGACCAGGGGGACAGTTCAGAGGGGGAGTCAGAGAGGAGTAGGAGGAGACGACTCCATGATAGAAGCAGAGGGAGCTCATCCTCAGAAACAGCTGGGGCCAGTGTCCGGCGCCATGTATCGCCAGCTATGGACAGCCAGCCAACATGCCCTTCAACGTCAGCTGCTGATGCTACCGTAGCGCCATCACCCCAGGGGGGCTCAGCGATTTTGAAATTTTTTAACATGTGTGTCTCAGATCGGAGCAAAGCCATCTGTTCTCTCTGACAGCAAAAATTGAGCCGTGGAAAGGCCAACTCTCACGTAGGGACAAGTGCCTTACTAAGGCACCTGGAGAAAAGGCACAAACAGCTATGGCAAGAACAACTGAGGAAAAGCAGCACCCAAAAGACAAGCCACCCTCCTTCTCCTCTTACTCCCCCTTCATGATCATTACCTTGCCGCGGTGAAGGGGCTTGCGTATCACAATGAAGCTATGACCGCCGGCTATTTGAGTGTCTCAGATGGGGGTGGGACACAAAAGATAATAAGGTCGTTGCTTCATTGTGGTCAGACCAAACTTGATCAGCTGGACAGTCACTGTTGTTCTATAATTGAGATACCACAGCCCGGTGACCATATGGGCTTGAAAACCGCCACGGCCTACACTCTTGCCACGGTGCACACCAGTCCAGCACGGCCGTCACTACGCAAACAGCTGTTTGTGGTGCGTTACACAGTGAGTTTGGTGTGTCAGTGTGAAGCAGAACTCTAATTACACTCCCTGATTGATGTATACACATGCAAGATGTTTTAAAGCAATTTAGGCCTGCAATTTAGCATTCAATGTGATTTCTGCCCTTAAAACGCTGCTTTGCGTCACATCCAGGACTTTGGGCATGTATCCCACTCCGCCATGCCCCCCTCCAGATATTAGACCCTTTGAAATATCTTTTCCATCACTTTTGTGGCCAGCATAATTTTTTCTATTTTTCAAAGTTTGCATTCCCATTGAAGTCTATTGCAGTTTGCGAACTTTTCCGCGAACCGAACCTTCCGCGAAGGTTCGCGAACCGGGTTCGAGAACCGAAAATCGGAGGTTTGCGACATCACTAGTCCTAGTGTTAAGGAGAACCCGCCGCCACAAAACCTGGGTCAAAAAGCTCATACTTACCTAAAAAGAGGTAAGCCTCTGGATCCTGTAGTCTTGTAAGGATGGAGGCGCCAAAGTAGTAATGGAAAAGTATTTATTGAAAACACAAAAAAGACATCGCGTTTCATGGGTATGAGCCCGCTTCCTCAGGTCAATACACAGTGTCTTGCAGCAAGGTGAATAGGATACCATGGCTATCAGAGGTGCCCATATCCAATTCACCTTGCTACAAGGCACTGTGTATTGACCTGATGCTTTTCCAGTACTACTGGTGTTCTTGCCATGAATCTGCACTTCATATGACCCTGGGGCAGAAACCACATTTACTACATTGCTATAGACTTGCATTACTGCATAATCCATGCAGTAGGCATGGATCATGCAGTAACACACAGATGATTTTGTGGTGGGTTATTGGCAATTTAATGCAACAGTTTCCATAGACTTTCATTGACTTAGCGGCCTCTTGTGGTGAAATTGCTTACCGCAACACCATAGTGTAAAATAGTCCTCAGAGCTCAGAGTTCTACAGTATACTAGTACAGCAGCGTCCCCAGTATCCGGCACTGGCGGGGATCGCCTGATACCGCATACATGTTCTTGCCGGTTGCTGGAGCAACTGGCTAAAAACGCTCAGACCTTCCGCTGCAAGTACTTACTTAAGCCTCCAGCGATTTCTAGTAGTCTCCCCGTACCTCATTCCAGGCTCCTAACAGCTTTCTGGTGTCCTCCTCGCACGCAAGTCACATGACCCACATGGGGTCAGGTGACAAGCCGGCTTCCGTGCACTGCGCCCGAAAGCCGATAGGCTCACAAGGAGGTATAGGGCGACTGCCAGATATCGCTGGAGGCTTGGTAAGTATGTAAAATGCCTCCAACACCCCCCCAACTTCACAACACTATAGTCCCCGTTATCCTTTAGGCATGCTGGTTAGATGAGACTCTGCTGTGTATTGCACTAAGGATGGTCAGAAATGCCGATTCTGCGCAAATTCTGATTTGGGCAAATGCCGATTTCCGTTAACGCGGTATACCGACGGTAATGCGATTTCCGAATTCTGAAAACGTATTGGGTTGTCTGAAATTCGTAGTACTTTGCGGATGTTCGTCAATTTTTGCATACATTCACAAAATATTACGGATTCCGTGAAAAACCAACACTTTACATTACTCTATACATGGGCGTTGAATCTGCGCAGCCGGAGGGCTGTGCATGGTTTTTTATACCTAATTTTTTCTTTTAATCATGTAGCTAGCCTAGCGCTAGCTACATGATACCCCCCTCCCTGCCAATTCCCACCCACCCTTCCGATCGCCGCCGGCACCTATGCCCGTCAGGAAATCTCGCGCCAATCCATTTCCAGTTTAAATATTCTGCATTCTCTGATTGGTTGAAAGCTTCCGAGTGCTGTGATTGGCCTAAAATTACCGAATTGTGGTATATCAGATTTCGCAGTGGCGTAGCTAAGGAGCTGTGGGCCCCGATGCAGGTTTTACAATGGGGCCCCCCAAGCACTCTATACATAACAATTGATAGGGCGCACCAAAACCTGCCAATGGCAACTACAGTGTCAGAAGTGCTAGCAGGGGATGGGGAGCATCTTGTTAATGATTACTTCTATTCAAAGTATCTATAGAAGTGATTATTATGAGCACAGGACCAATAGAGAGCTATTACTGTAGTTGAGGGAGGGCCCTTCAGGACCCCTCTGGCCTAAGGGCCCCGATGCGGTCGCAACCTCTGCAACCCCTATTGCTACGCCCCTGGATTTCTGCAGAAATCGTATTTTCCAATGCCGATTTCCAATCAGAAAATCAGAAATTTCCGTTCCGGCAGAAATTGTCGACCATCTCTATACTGGACGTTGTAAAAGAATGTGGAAAATGTTTAATTTGCTCCCCGAGTACCTCTTTCCCTTCTGGTTCCTTTAATGGAAGCAGAAATAAAATATAAAGAAATATATATACAGGATCTTCTCCAAAAATTAGCATATTGTGATAAAGTTCATTATTTTCTGTAATGTACTGATAAACATTAGACTTTCATATATTTTAAATTCAAATACACACAACTGAAGTAGTTCAAGCCTTTTATTGTTTTAATATTGATGATTTTGGCATACAGCTCATGAAAACCCAAATTTCCTATCTCAAAAAATTAGCATATTTCATCCGACCAATAAAAGAAAAGTGTTTTTAAAACAAAAAAAGTCAACCTTCAAATAATTATGTTCAGTTATGCACTCAATACTTGGTCGGGAATCTTTTTGCAGAAATTACTGCTTCAATGCGGTGTGGCATGGAGGCAATCAGCCTGTGGCACTGCTCAGGTGTTATGGAGGTCCAGGATGCTTCGATAGCAGCCTTAAGCTCATCCAGAGTGTTGGGTCTTGCGTCTCTCAACTTTCTCTTCACAATATCCCACAGATTCTCTATGGGGTTCAGGTCAGGAGAGTTGGCAGGCCAATTGAGCACAGTAATACCATGGTCAGTAAACCATTTACCAGTGGTTTTGGCACTGTGAGCAGGTGCCAGGTCGTGCTGAAAAATGAAATCTTCATCTCCATAAAACTTTTCAGCAGATAGAAGCATGAAGTGCTCCAAAATCTCCTGATAGCTAGCTGCATTGACCCTGCCCTTGATAAAACACAGTGGACCAACACCAGCAGCTGACATGGCACCCCAGACCATCACTGACTGTAAGTACTTGACACTGGACTTCAGGCATATTGGCATTTCCCTCTCCCCAGTCTTCCTCCAGACTCTGGCACCTTGATTTCCGAATGACATGTAAAAGTTGCTTTCATCCGGAAAAAGTACTTTGGTCCACTGAGCAACAGTCCAGTGCTGCTTCTCTGTAGCCCAGGTCAGGCGCATCTGCCGCTGTTTCTGGTTCAAAAGTGGGTTCATGCTTCCATCTGCTGAAAAGCTTTATGGAGATAAAGATTTCATTTTTCAGCACGACCTGGCACCTGCTCACAGTGCCAAAACCACTGGTAAATGGTTTACTGACCATGGTATTACTGTGCTCAATTGGCCAGCCAACTCTCCTGACCTGAACCCCATAGAGAATCTGTGGGATATTGTGAAGAGAAAGTTGAGAGACACAAGACCCAACACTCTGGATGAGCTTAAGGCTGCTATCGAAGCATCCTGGGACTCCATAACACCTGAGCAGTGCCACAGGCTGATTGCCTCCATGCCACGCCGCATTGAAGCAGTCATTTCTGCAAAAGGATTCCCGACCAAGTATTGAGTGCATAACTGAACATAATTATTTGAAGGTTGACTTTTTTTGTTTAAAAAACACTTTTCTTTTATTTGTCGGATGAAATATGCTAATTTTTTGAGATAGGAAATTTGGGTTTTCATGAGCTGTATGCCAAAATCATCAATATTAAAACAATAAAAGGCTTGAACTACTTCAGTTGTGTGTATTTGAATGTAAAATATATGAAAGTCTAATGTTTATCAGTACATTACAGAAAATGATGAACTTTATCACAATATGCTAATTTTTTTAGAAGATCCTGTATATGTATATATATATATATATATATATATATATATATATATATATATATATATATATATATATTTGAGGTTTTTTTTTGGTGTATAAGACCACTTTTCAACCCAAGAAAATCCTCTCAAAAGTCGGGGGTCGTCTTATACGCTGGATGTCGTCTTATAGGGCGGGTTCTGAAACTTCCGGGCCGCCGGACTGGTGAATCTGTGGATGCCAATGGGGGGTGCTCAGAGAAATCCGTGCCTGCATCCCCACAGTATGAAAGCAGCAAGGGCGGTATAAGTATGGCATAGGAAAGTCCACTCACCAGCATTCATGGAAAGAAGTGACATAACGCGGTCCTGATGACGAGGTGAGGGGGCACCTCACTGGGAAGGTGTAAGTGAAGGGCGGAGCAAGCTGCAGGCGTCCGGGTCCCCGGGGTATGGAAAAAAGAGAGAGAGCGGCGCTGTGCCCAGAAAAACACGCCTCTTTCACACGTCTGGCCCGCCCTTGTATCCTATTATCCTACTGTAACGATCGGTGGGCGCAGAGAGTATCTGATTACCGGTGATCTGCAGTATCACCGGAAATACAGATATATACCAGATTATAAGTGAACTGCAGTCTCACCGATAATCCGATATACAAACTAACCTCTGATCACCTGAATAGAGTGTAGTGTTTGGTGTAACTGTAACACTAAGAGGACAAGGCCTCAATGCAGTAAGGAGTACTGCACAGATTCCTTCCGCAGACCTGAGCTCTCCAAGACGGGAGGAGTCAGACTGACAGTAGGAAGGGATATCTGAAAGTGACCCTCAGGAGGAAGGATCGCTAACAGAGCGAGGAACCGCCTCTAACGGTAAGGTCGGTTCTCGAGGTCGGACAAGCCAGGTCGTACACACACGGACAGATAAAGTACAGGATCAGGAGGCAAAGGCAGAGTCAAAGTACAGGCAGGGTTCAGCAACGGGGTATCAGAAATATCGGGGTACAAAATCAGGAGGCAAAGGCAGAGTCAAAGTACGAGCCGGGGTTCGGCAACAGAGTATCAGAAATATCGAGGTTCAAGATCAGAGTTCAGGAGGATAGTCAAGGCAGGCAAAAGTCATAACAGATAATCACAATCAAACTAGTACTTTAGCTATCAACAGAATCTAGCTTAGTGTAGGATTACAGCTCCAGCTGGTCCCGGCACACTAACGGATCTAACTACGGATCTGGGTGCTCCCACATATGTGAACGCAACGCCAGACAAGGAGCAAGTGAACAACCAGCAGTATATATACTCTAGGACCTTTCCAGGACCTCCCTAATTGCTGGTCCAATGGGAGCAGTGGAATTTGTCAGCTGACCCAGCTGGTCAGCCGACACCCTTCTAACTGCTATTTAAATTCTGCCTCAGTGCTCGCGCGCGTGTAAGTCTGAATCTTGGTGGACTATCAGTCCCAGCCACACCAGTACTGTTTTGCAATGTATCTAATGCCGGGGTCGCCTCTGATGTGGATTCCGCCGTTACCAATGCGGATTCCGCCGCACTGCCCATGCGGCATGCGGCGTTTTTTCCGCGTTGTGACGCCATGCTGGACGCGGAAACAGCTGCCTCACCTCGAGAGACGGCGGCTTTTCCACGTTTCCTCACAGTACCCCCCTCCCGAGGAGTGGACTCCGGACAACTCCCACCAGGTTTCTCGGGATGTACAGCATGAAATTCCTTCACTAACTCGTCCGCATGCATGCGGTTCCTAGGTACCCATTGCCTCTCCTCAATCCCGTACCCCTTCCAATGTACGAGGTACTGTACCGAGTTCTGTACAGTACGTGAATCTATGATCTTCTCCACTTCGTACTCGGGTTGGGCATCCACCAACACGGGAGGAGGAGGAGTGGGACCCACCTGGAATGCTGGTTTAAGAAGGGATACGTGGAAAGACCTCACCCCCCGCATGCTGGTGGGAAGGTCAATGGAATAAGTAACATTATTAATCTTCTTGGTCACGGAAAATGGGCCCACAAACCTGGGACCCAGTTTGGCAGATGGCTGCTTCAGGGTCAAGTGACGTGTGGACACCCAGACTAGATCCCCTGGCCGAAACTTCCATTCCACGGACCGTCTCTTATCTGCTTGACCCTTCTGACTCTGGAACGCCTTCTGTAAATTCCCCTTAACAATTCCCCAATTGTCCCTGAGTGATCTCTGCCAATCTTCCAGTGCTGGAAATGGAGACGAGACAACTGGAAAAGGGGAAAATTTAAGTGACCTCCCTGTTACAATCTGAAATGGGGAAAACCCAGACGAGGAATTCTTTAAATTATTTTGAGCGAATTCCGCGAAGGGCAAAAATTTCACCCAGTCACTCTGCGCCTCAGCAACGTAGCATCTCAGGAATTGCTCCAGGGATTGGTTAATGCGTTCTGTCTGCCCATTGGTCTGTGGGTGGTAGCCTGACGAGAAAGACAATTTCATGCCCATTTGGTGGCAAAATGCCCTCCAGAATCCAGACACAAACTGGACTCCCCTATCAGACACGATGTCTTCCGGAATGCCATGCAGCCGGAAGATGTGAATGATAAACAATTCAGCCAGTTCTTGAGCCGAGGGGAGTCCTTTCAGGGGCACAAAATGGGCCATTTTGCTAAACCGATCGACTACCACCCAAATGACCGACATGCCTTCAGACCTGGGCAATTTCCCCACAAAATCCATGGACAAGTGGGTCCATGGCTCACTCGGGGTGGGCAAAGGCTGCAACCTTCCTACAGGTGCCAGCCGGGAGGGCTTACTCTGGGCGCACACCGCACACTCCCTAACATACTCCTTGCAATCTGTTGCCAAGGAAGGCCACCAAGCACACCTGGCAATCAGATCCTGCGTTCTGGCAGCTCCAGGATGACCAGCATTCTTATGGGCGTGAAAGAGTTGCAGAACCTGTAACCGGAATGGTAGTGGTATGAACAAGACCCCTTCGGGTTTCCCTTCAGGAACCTCCTGCTGAAAGGGACCCAAGATCTCTGTCCACTCTTCCCAAGACTCCGTGGCGGCTAACACCAGTTTCTGCGGAATGATGGATTCAGGAGTGGGGGGCTGTGCTGTCTCAGGTTCGAAACACCTGGAGAGGGCATCTGCCTTGATGTTTTTGCTACCTGGAGTGTATGTGATTATAAACCTGAATCTCGTAAAAAACAAGGACCACCGGGCCTGACGGGGACTAAGCCTCTTAGCCCCCTCGATGTACTCCAAGTTCTTGTGGTCGGTGTAAACAGTGATCATGTGCTCTGCCCCCTCCAACCAGTGGCGCCACTCCTCAAATGCCAATTTAATGGCCAGGAGCTCTCTGTTGCCTATATCGTAGTTTCTCTCTGCCGGAGAGAACCTACGGGAAAAGTACGCACAGGGATGTAGTCTTCCCTGTAACCCTGATCGCTGAGACAGCACAGCCCCTACCCCGACCTCCGAGGCATCGACCTCAACAATGAACGGATAAGCGGTGTCGACATGTCTCAGGATTGGTGCGGAACAAAACAATGTTTTCAGACTAGAAAATGCATTCTGAGCCTCCGGAGACCAGTGGGTAGTATCTGCCCCCTTTTTTGTAAGACTGGTAAGGGGTGCAATGATTGTGGAGTACCCTTTTATAAACCTCCTATAATAATTTGCAAAACCCAGGAATCTCTGGAGGGCTTTCAGACCCACAGGTTGCGGCCATTCTAGGACAGCTGTGACTTTAGCAGGGTCCATTGACAGACCTGAGGTAGAAATCACATACCCCAGAAACGTGACGGATGTCACCTCAAAAATACACTTTTCTAACTTGGCATAGAGTCTATTCTGTCTTAATTTGTTTAGGACAAATTTCACATGGACCCTGTGTTCGGGGAGGTTATTGGAATAAATTAATATATCATCGAGATATACCAGTACGAATTTACCCAATACCTCCCGGAATACCTCATTGATTAGTTCCTGGAAGACGGCGGGCGCATTGCACAACCCGAAGGGCATCACCAAGTATTCGTAATGCCCGTCGGGTGTGTTAAAGGCCGTCTTCCATTCATCGCCCCTTCTAATGCGGATTAGGTTGTATGCCCCCCTCAGATCTAACTTAGAAAAGATCTTTGCAGTAGTGACCTGCGTGAATAAGTCGTCTATCAATGGTAACGGATAGCGATTTTTCACCGTGATTTTATTGAGACCTCGGTAGTCGATACAAGGTCGAAGACCCACGTCTTTTTTCTTAACGAAAAAGAAACCGGCCCCAGCAGGTGACCGAGAGGGCCGAATAAACCCCTTGGCCAGGTTGTCACGAATGTAATCCTGCATGGCCAACTTCTCGGGACCGGACAAGTTATACAGGTGACCCCTAGGGGGCATACAACCAGCACGGAGATCAATGGGGCAATCGAACGGGCGATGAGGAGGTAATTGATCAGCAGACTTGGGACAAAAGACATCAGAAAAATCGGAATACACCTCGGGAACACCCTCCACGTACACCTTGGTCTGACCCAATGTCACCTTTCCTAGACACTGTTGGTGACAACGATCAGACCATCTGGTTACCTGACCCGTGGCCCAGTCGATTTGTGGAGAGTGGGCCTGTAACCAAGGCATGCCTAAGATAATAGTGGAGGTTGACATGTTCAAAACGAAAAACTGTAGCTGTTCCCCATGCAATACCCCTATCGTAACCCTCACCTGCGGAGTCTGAGACAGGGGACGATCCCGTTGCAGCGGGGAATCGTCTACTGCCGTGACCTGAATGGGCGGACTTACTGGAGTGAGAGGAATACCCAACTCCCGAGCAAATTCAAGGTTCATAAAATTGGCCGCTGAGCCAGAGTCAATAAAAGCTTCAGTGTCCACAGACTTATCATCCCACGTAATAGTACAGGGGAGAAGTAACTTCTTCTCTTTTTGGGGTGAGAATGAAGTGCCTAGGGTGTCACCCCCCACTACTCCTAGGCAGACCCGTTTCCCGACTTGTTAGGGCAGTTTCGCACCCTGTGCCCTGCTTCTGCACAATACAGGCACAGTTGTTCTGTTATTCTCCGCCTACGTTCCACCTGGGTCAATCTTGATCGACCAATTTGCATGGGTTCGGGTGGTGGTGAGGCTGGAGAGGGTGACACCGGTGGAGATGCCGTTACTGCGGGTGTACCAGAAGGTGCCACATACGAAGTCACCCTGACCCGGTGACTGCCCCTAGTCTGCCTCTGATGGCGTAGTCGACCAGGGCCGGGCCGAGGCATAGGCTGGAGAGGCTCCAGCCTCAGGGCGCAGTGTAGGAGGGGGCGCAAAATTCATTCAGATGTCATTCCTAATTGTGTTTGAAGCAGAAAGAAATAAGAAAAGGGGATACATGGCAGTGACTGCAAGTCAGATAACTAGATATTAAGGTGTTGGGGAGGTTGTGGGCCCTGTGGCCCTCTTAGTCTAATAGCAATCAGTGTGTGACGGCTGGGGTGGCAGGGATGGAGGGGCGCACTTTGGAGTCTCAGCCTTGGGTGCTGGCGGACCTTGTCCCGGCTCTGTAGTCGACGATCGACTCTGATGGCCGATGATATGGCCTCATCGACTGTTGCGGGCTCGGGTAAGGTTAGCATCAAATCAGAGACCTCCTCCGACAACCCAGATAGAAAATAATCCATCAGAGCAAAATTGTCGAATCTGGCGGTAACAGACCACCTACGAAATTCTGCTGCGTAATCCTCGACCGACCCTCTGCCTTGCCGCAAAAGTTTGAGCTTCCGCTCTGAAGTTGCCGCAAGGTCAGGGTCGTCGTATATTACGGCCATAGCCTTAAAAAATTCCTCGACTGAGGTCAGAGCTAAATTAGTGGGGGACAGGTTGTATGCCCAAGACTGGGAATCACCAGTTAACAGTGTTTTAATGAAAATGACCCGTTGGGTCTCAGTCCCCGAGGATCGGGGTCTTAACTCGAAGTATGACAACACTCTACTCTTGAAATTCCGGAAGTCAGACTTGTGGCCGGAAAATTTATCAGGTACAGGCATCCGTATGTCATCACTAGGAGGGGATCGCACTGAATCAACTGACGTCTGGAGGGTTTGCACAGAGCCTGAAAGGGCATCAATCAAAGCTTTGTGCTGGCCCAGTGCTTGATGGAGGTTATCCACCGAAGTGGCAAGCATACCCAGACGACCAGTGTTTGCGTCCATTTTGTTTTTTGGTCTGGCGTTCTGTAACGATCGGTGGGCGCAGAGAGTATCTGATTACCGGTGATCTGCAGTATCACCGGAAATACAGATATATACCAGATTATAAGTGAACTGCAGTCTCACCGATAATCCGATATACAAACTAACCTCTGATCACCTGAATAGAGTGTAGTGTTTGGTGTAACTGTAACACTAAGAGGACAAGGCCTCAATGCAGTAAGGAGTACTGCACAGATTCCTTCCGCAGACCTGAGCTCTCCAAGACGGGAGGAGTCAGACTGACAGTAGGAAGGGATATCTGAAAGTGACCCTCAGGAGGAAGGATCGCTAACAGAGCGAGGAACCGCCTCTAACGGTAAGGTCGGTTCTCGAGGTCGGACAAGCCAGGTCGTACACACACGGACAGATAAAGTACAGGATCAGGAGGCAAAGGCAGAGTCAAAGTACAGGCAGGGTTCAGCAACGGGGTATCAGAAATATCGGGGTACAAAATCAGGAGGCAAAGGCAGAGTCAAAGTACGAGCCGGGGTTCGGCAACAGAGTATCAGAAATATCGAGGTGCAAGATCAGAGTTCAGGAGGATAGTCAAGGCAGGCAAAAGTCATAACAGATAATCACAATCAAACTAGTACTTTAGCTATCAACAGAATCTAGCTTAGTGTAGGATTACAGCTCCAGCTGGTCCCGGCACACTAACGGATCTAACTACGGATCTGGGTGCTCCCACATATGTGAACGCAACGCCAGACAAGGAGCAAGTGAACAACCAGCAGTATATATACTCTAGGACCTTTCCAGGACCTCCCTAATTGCTGGTCCAATGGGAGCAGTGGAATTTGTCAGCTGACCCAGCTGGTCAGCCGACACCCTTCTAACTGCTATTTAAATTCTGCCTCAGTGCTCGCGCGCGTGTAAGTCTGAATCTTGGTGGACTATCAGTCCCAGCCACACCAGTACTGTTTTGCAATGTATCTAATGCGGGGGTCGCCTCTGATGTGGATTCCGCCGTTACCAATGCGGATTCCGCCGCACTGCCCATGCGGCATGCGGCGTTTTTTCCGCGTTGTGACGCCATGCTGGACGCGGAAACAGCTGCCTCACCTCGAGAGACGGCGGCTTTTCCGCGTTTCCTCACACCTACCTCCTTCTCTGCCTCTCAGCTCTCACTCCTGAGAACTGCAGTGAAGCAGCGCAGGCGTGCATGTGAAAGATCTGAGAGTATAAAAGGGCCGGCCAGACCGGTGAAAGAGGCATGTTTGCACTACCGCGCTGATACAGGATAGCTGACCAATCCAAGCAGGCTTTGTATACAACAACCAGCCAATCGCCGGTAAGGTACATCGCTTGCCGTGATTGGTTGGTTGTTGTATACTGGGTACCACATACAGTACAGCACCAGTATCTGTACATGTTTATACAGTACAGCACCAGTACATACAGTACAGTATACAAATGTCCAAGAATCAAGAGTGGTAGCCTTATACGCCGAATATATCCCAAAATTCATATTAAATGGAAAAGTTGGGGGTTGCCATATATGCCCAGCCGTCTTATATGTCAGAAAACACGGTATATATATATATATATATATATATACACAGTATATGTAGAACAGCATGACATTTTTATCCAGGGAATGGGAAATCTTTATATTACATCCCGGGGCTGTTTGGAATCTAAACATAATTATGTTAAATCCTGATGATAGATTCTCGGGGAGCGCTGGAGACTTTGTGTCATTGTTAATATTGGCTCTCAGGATGGTTCGCTGCGTTGTTAAAAGCCTGCTGTGATCATGTCCTCAGGACAGACAAGGCACGCTTGCCCTTTACTCATATATACATACACTGGCAGACATTTATTTCTGTATATGAGGCCACCCAGGAAGGCAGAATGTGTTTGCGGAGCACGGAATACATTATATAACGCAAGGCACTCGCAGTTTACAACACTGCCTGTATTTTAAAGGCTCCTGGCCTGAAAATGCTGCCCATGAATAATACAACATAACTGCCCCCCGCACCCCCCCCCTCCCCCCGCCTGGTGATCACTGGCTACTGACAACAGATATGTGATAGTGCTTAAAGCGGACCTCCGGATTCAAAAATAAGACCCACACTATCAGCACAGACAGCTGATGTAGTAGGAAAAAATGTCTAAAAACTGACTGCTTGTGTCATAAAATCCAGGTTTTGTTAGATAGCCACACCCCCTTTCATTAAATAAACCTCATGGCAGTTTTCTGCAAAGCCTGCTTAGAGATTGTGTCATATGAGGGTGGAGGGTAGCTCATAGTGTGGCCTATGCAATAATCTGCTTCTACCTGTGCCACTGAGCCAGCCTATCACAGTGAGGGTGCTCTGCTTCTACCTGTACCACTGAGCCAGCCTATCATAGAGAGATGTTCAGCTTCTACCAGTGCCACTGAGCCAGTCTATCACAGAGAGGGTGCTCTGCTTCTACCTGTACCACTGAGCCAGCCTATCATAAAGAGGTGCTTAGCTTCTACCAGTGCCACTGAGCCAGTCTATCACAGAGAGGGTGCTCTGCTTCTACCTGTACCACTGAGCCAGCCTATCATAAAGAGGTACTCTACTTCTACCTGTGCCACTGAGGCAGCCTATCACAGAGATATGTTCTGCTTCTACCAGTGCCACTGAGCCAGTCTATCACAGAGAGGTAAAAGAAAGGAAAAATACAACCGAGAGCCCCCAATAGTGTATTATTGATGATAAAGGAATGCCAAGGTAGCAGCAAATAGAAATATACTCACAAGTATGGGTTGCCGGGTTCAGGCAATCACTTAAAGCACTTATGGGGATATTAGGCCTGTCCCCACTCAGGCTAAAAAGTCGCTCTCTGTAGAAGGAAAGAAGGGGTGTTCACCCATTCACCAGGTGGATAAAGATAATTGCAATAGAAACAGAGGTGCCAGCATAGTAAACATTGATCATAGGTAAAAACAGATAAAAGTTGGGGGGCAAGGGTGGACTTACCTCCCCCAAAACCAAACATACCGTAACCACTATGTATGGTTTAAACAAGATTTAATTGTACTCCAGAACAAATGCAATGCGTTTTGTGGGTCTCTGGCCCGCTTCCTCAGGCAATAATATAGGTAGGAGTAACTCAGAAGTTGTGTAGCCAAGTACAGCGCCTCTGTCACTTGTGCTGAACTTGGCTACACAACTTCTGAGTTACTCCTACCTATATTATTGCCTGAGGAAGCGGGCTAGAGCTCCGCGAAGCGCGTTGCATTTGTTCTGGAGTAGAATTAAATCTTGTTTAAACCATACATAGTGGTAGTGTTTGGTTTTGGGGAGGAAAGTCCACCCTTGCCCCCCAACTTTTATCTGTTTTTACCTATGATCAATTTTTACTCTGCTGGCACCTCTGTTTCCATATCACAGAGCGGTAGTCTGCTTCTACCTTTGCCACTGAGCCAGCCTATCACAGCGAGGTGTTCTGCATCTACCTGTGCCACTGAGCCAGCCAATCACAGAGAGGTGTTCTGCTTCTACCTGTGCCACTGAGCCAGTCTATCACAGAGAGGGTGCTCTGCTTCTACCTGTACCACTGAGCCAGCCTATCATAGAGAGGTGTTCAGCTTCTACCAGTGCCACTGAACCAGTCTATCACAGAGAGGGTGTTCTGCTTCTACCTGTGCCACTGAGCCAGCCTATCACATAGGGGTACTCTGCTACTACCTGTGCCACTTGGCCAGTCTATCCCAGAGAGGTGCTCTGCTTCTACCTGTGCCACTGAGCCAGCCTATCAGATAGGGGTACTCTGCTTCTACCTGTGCCACATGGCCAGTCTATCCCAGAGAGGTTCTCTGCTTCTACCTGTGCCACTGAGCCAGCCTATCCCAGAGAGGTGCTCTGCTTCTACCGGTGCCACTGAGCCAGCCTATCACATAGGCGTACTTTGCTTCAACCTGTGCCACTGAGCCAGCCTATCCCAGAGAGGTGCTCTGCTTCTACCTGTGCCACTGAGCCAGCCTATCCCAGAGAGGTGCTCTGCTTCTACCTGTGCCACTGAGCCAGCCTATCTCAGAGAGGTGCTCTGCTTCTACCTGTGCCACTGGGCCAGCCTATCACATAGGGGTACTCTGCTTCTACCTGTGCCACTGGGCCAGTCTATGCCAGAGAGGTGCTCTGCTTCTACCTGTGCCACTAAGCCAGCCTATCCCAGAGAGGTGCTCTGCTTCTACCGGTGCCACTGAGCCAGTCTATCACAGAGAGGGTGCTCTGCTTCTACCTGTACCACTGAGCCAGCCTATCATAGAGAGGTGTTCAGCTTCTACCAGTGCCACTGAGCCAGTCTATCCCAGAGAGGTGCTCTGCTACTACCTGTGCCACTTGGCCAGTCTATCCCAGAGAGGTGCTCTGCTTCTACCTGTGCCACTGAGCCAGCCTATCACATAGGGGTACTCTGCTTCTACCTGTGCCACTTGGCCAGTCTATCCCAGAGAGGTTCTCTGCTTCTACCTGTGCCACTGAGCCAGCCTATCCCAGAGAGGTGCTCTGCTTCTACCGGCGCCACTGAGCCAGCCTATCACATAGGCGTACTTTGCTTCTACCTATGCCACTGAGCCAGCCTATCCCAGAGAGGTGCTCTGCTTCTACCTGTGCCACTGAGCCAGCCTATCCCAGAGAGGTGCTCTGCTTCTACCTGTGCCACTGAGCCAGCCTATCTCAGAGAGGTGCTCTGCTTCTACCTGTGCCACTGGGCCAGCCTATCACATAGGGGTACTCTGCTTCTACCTGTGCCACTGGGCCAGTCTATGCCAGAGAGGTGCTCTGCTTCTACCTGTGCCACTAAGCCAGCCTATCCCAGAGAGGTGCTCTGCTTCTACCGGTGCCACTGGGCCAGTCTATCCCAGAGAGGTACTCTGCTTCTACCTGTGCCACTGGGCCAGTCTATCCCAGAGAGGTACTCTACTTCTACCGGTGCCACTGAGCCAGCCTATCTCAGAGAGGTACTCTGCTTCTACCTGTGCCACTAAGCCAGCCTATCCCAAGAGAGGTACTCTGCTTCTACCTGTGCCACTGAGCCAGCCTATCTTAGAGAGGTGCTCTGCTTCCACCCCGAAGGGGGCAGTGAAAGCAAAGTGCGTCTTAGCAAAAAATGGGCATGGTCAGGATGTGATGTGGGCAGAGCCAACTCCATGGTGCTATCATGTCAAGAATGCCATAATTAAGAAATTAAGGCAGTTCTCATGGCAGAGAAGGTCATGCTCAGTACTAATAAGATGTGCCTAATAAAGTGACTAGCGAAACACAGGTAGTTCCCGTTTAATGAACGAGATAGTGACTGTAGGTCTGTTCTTAACCTGAATCAATTCTTAAAGAAAACCTGAACTGAAAATTAAAAGTCAAAATAATCATACACAAGTCATACTTACCTCCCGTGTAGTCTACTCCTCAATCTCTTTCTCCTCTCCCGCGTCCTGTATGTCCACTGTGATCAAGGGAATTCTCCATCCTCCATTTTGAAAATGGCCATTACCCCATAACAGCTTTCTGGTCAGCACACTGTTAAACTGTAACATCGTCCACTTGAGCCATAGGGAAACATGAACATTACCGGGCTTATCAGTTGTCCACTTAGCTATAACTGACAACAACTGATATTTAACTGACAGCAACTGATATATTTCAGTTCTGACAAAATGTTGTCAGAACTGGAAGGGATCATTGTCAGAAGAAAATGGTGAGCTTCTGAGAGGAAGTGATGGCAAGGCAACTATTTAATGTTCATTTGAAGTTACCTCATGTGTTTATTTTAAATAATTTTACTCAGTACAGGTTCTCTTTAAGTTGGAACACTGTCACCTCTGTACCTCTTTATACCCCTCTGTTCCCCCTGTACCTCTTTTGTCACCCTGTGTCACCTCTATTCCCCTTATGCCTCTTTTGTCACCCTGTGTCACTTCTGTTCCCCTGTATTACCTCTGCTCACTCCAACCTGAATTATCGCAAATTCTTTCTGTTTTAGGAAAGCAAACTTTTGTTTTTCTAAAAATAATGTAATGAATAAAATTGCTTATTGTTTTACAATATTACTTTATAAATTACTTAGTCGGTATTTGCCCAATTGTAAAAGCCCTCAACCACAGAATTAGCTCTATATTGGTGCTGTGCTGGTAATAATCACTTCTATATGTGCATTGGACAGTAGTAATCATTAAGAAACTGCTCCCCATCCACCTCTTGCACCTCTAACACTGTGGTTGTCCTTGGCAGGTTTTAGTGCGCCGTATCAATTGTCATGTAGGGCGTGCTTGCGGGGCCCCATGTAAAGCCCACAGCTCCTTAGCCACGCCACCGCTCTCCTTGATTTATACTTTACAAATTATAACAGGTAGCGACATCTTTAGTGCTGTCAGGTGCAGCTCTGCGGAATGTTTGTAAACTCAGTGTTCCAAAAGCAGTAGAAAAAGATGGCTGGTCTCCCAGAATGCCCTGGGAGGAGAATTTCTCATAGCTAAAACGCCTGGGCTGGACATCACTGGGCAGCAAATACAATATACAAATTTTGACTTGAAGTTATTTTTATTCAACCAGCAAGTAATTTTTTGATGGGAAATGACATAGGTGTCTCCCAAAAGATAACAAGACGATGTACAAGAGGCATTATTGTGGAAAAAAACATTTGTTAAAAAACATTATTAACATTTGAGCAAAAAGTGCCCAGTCCAAAATTATTGATACCCTTCTCAATAATCAAGTATTAGCTATCTATTAGCTATTACAACAATCAAAGGCTTCCTATAATTGCAGACCAGCTTTTTGCATGTCTCCACAGGTATTTTTCCCCATTCATCTTTAGTAATGAGCTCCAAATCTTTCAGGTTGGTGGGTCATCTTGCCATCATTCTGATCTTTAGCTCCCTCCTCGGATTCTCAATTGGATTCAAGTCAGGACTCTGGCTGGGCCACTGCAAAACGTTAATGTTGTTGTCTGCTAACTATTTCTTCACCACTTTTTCTGTGTGATTTGGGTCATTGTCATGCTGAAATGTCCACTGGTGCCCAAGTCCAAGTTTCTCTGCAGACTACCTGGTGTTGTCGTTGAGAATCCTCATGTATTACTCTTTTTTTCATGGTGTCGTGTCGTTTACTGTGATTAGGTTCCGTGGTCCATTGGCTGAAAAAAGAACCCCAAAGCATTAGGTTCCTACCATCATGTTTGACAGTTCTCCTTTTTTAAAGAGGAGCTGTTAGGTATAAGGTCTCAGAGAAAATAAACACATATATCAGTAGCTAAAGATTGGCTGTACTTACATTACATATGCATTTCACTGTCCACGTTTGGATTTCACAGAATTTGTATATAGTATATGCTGAGATAGATGCTCCTGACAGCTCCTGGCAGGCTCCATGTTTTTCTGTCAAATGTGTCGTCATGTCCTGCCTGCTTCCTGATCACAGATAAGCTCGTACTTGAACAACACAGTGTGCAGTGAATATTAATGAGCCATGTGGCTAGGAACAATAGCTGACTCCTGCAGTGTACTCTGCCCGGAGATTTATCACGGCTACGCGCTGGACTGATTACAAGCTGCTGTAACGTCTCATTAGCAGCCGAGGGGAGGGCCCCAGAATGCTTTGCAGTATAGTATGCGGCTTGCGTCCTCTTGGGTTTTAACAGCCTTACTGATAAGCACACATCAAAGTTAACTGAGATTTTTATCTTCACTAATGGCTTTTGGGCTTCCTTCTAAACTGTTTAACACAGGAGAATAGAGGTTTAAATTAGCTTCTGCAGCCTGACAGTTACTCTTTAAGCCAAATGAAGGAAACATCATTGTAACCAAACAATTAAATTTGTGTTTCACAGAAGACCAGAAGTCTTCATCTTTGTCCAGATGAACATTTGCAAAGGCCAAGTGAGCTTTTGTGTGCCTTTTCTGGAGAAGTGGTGTCCTTCTTGTTCTGCATCAGTGGAACCCAGCAGTGTGCAGTGTTGGATTGTCTGCCTTGAGACATTGCCACCAGCAGAGCCCAGATTCACCAGGATGGCCTTGGTGGTAATCCTTGGATTCTTTATCACCTCTCTCACTATCCTCCTGGCCAGCACTGGTGTTACTTTTGGCTTCCGACCACATCCTCTGAGATTTTCCACAGTGCGGAACATCTTGTATTTTTTTAGTAATATTTTGCACTGTAGCCACTGGAACTTGAAAACGTTTAGAAATGGCCTTGTAGCCCTTTCCTGACTTGTGGGCAGCCACAATGTGCAGCTGCAGGTCCTTTGTCTTAGCCATGTCTACAAACCAACTGCAGAGAGCTGCTGTTTTCCACCTGTTGAATTGCTTAAAACAGATGTTCCCTATTAACCAGGGTAATTAGGATGCTTTAGAACAGCTTGGACTATTTGGAATGGTATAGAACTTTGCATTTTCCCACAGACTGTGACAGAAGGGTATGAATAATTTTGGACTAGGCACTTTTTGCTCAAATGTAAATTAAGGCTGAGAAATGTTTTTTCTTCCACAATAATGCCTAATCTACATTGTCTTATTATCTTTTGGGAGACACATACAGTGGCTTGCAAAAGCATTCGGCCCCCTTGAAGTTTTCCACATTTTGTCACATTACTGCCACAAACCTGAATCAATTTTATTGGAATTCCAGGTGAAAGACCAACACAAAGTGGTGTACACGTGAGAAGTGGAACGAAAATCATACATGATTCCAAACATTTTTTACAAATCAATAACTTGTGGGGTGTGCGTAATTATTCAGCCCCCTTTGGTCTGAGTGCAGTCAGTTGCCCATAGACATTGCCTGATTAGTGCTAATGACTAAATAGAGTGAACCTGTGTGTAATCTAATGTCAGTACAAATACAGCTATTCTGTGACAGCCTCAGAGGTTGTCTAAGAGAATCTTGGAAACAACAACACCATCAAGTCCAAAGAACACAGCAGACAGGTCAAGGATAAAGTTATTGAGAAATTTAAAGTAGGTTTAGGCTACAAAAATATTTCCAAAGCCTTGAAAATCCCACAGAGCACTGTTCAAGCGATCATTCAGAAATGGAAGGAGTATGGCACAACTGTAAACCTACCAAGACAAGGCCGTCCACCTAAACTCACAGGCCGAACAAGGAGAGCGCTGATCAGAAGTGCAGTCAAGAGGCCCATGGTGATTCTGGACGAGCAGTAGATATCTACAGCTCAGGTGGGGGAATCTGTCAATAGGACAACTATTAGTCATGCACTGCACAAAGTTGGCCTTTATGGAAGAGTGGCAAGAAGAAAGCCATTGTTAACAGAAAGCATAAGAAGTCCCGTTTGCAGTTTGCCACAAGCCATGTGGGGGACACAGCAACCATGTGGAAGAAGGTGCTCTGGTCAGATGAGACCAAAATGGAACTTTTTGGCCAAAATGCAAAGCGCTATGTGTGGCGAAAAACTAACACTGCACATCACTCTGAACACACCATTCCCACTGTCAAATATGGTGGTGGCAGCATCATGCTCTGGGGTTGCTTCTCTTCAGCAGGGACAGGGAAGCTGGTCAGAGTTGATGGGAAGATGGATGGAGCCAAATACAGGGCAAACTTGGAAGAAAACCTCTTGGAGTCTGCAAAAGACTTGAGACTGAGGTTCACCTTCTGTGACGGATTGCGGAAAAACCGCTGCGCGTTCTGACAGTGAGGCGGCAGAATCCGCGTACAGAGCGGCGCTTTCCCCGCAGCAACATGCTTCTGGTTTGCCTGGACCTAGTAGTGCACACAGATGGAGAGCTACGCGCGCCACAAGACAGGCTCTTTATGCCAATAGGAGAAGGGTCAGCTGATCGAGGCGGTCAGCTGATCCCAGCTCAGCGGGTGATTGGTTGATGGGAGCTGGGTGGCGCTGTGGAGCGCTTTACTATGTATATCTCTTGCTGTTCAGTTGCTGGTTGTCTGGCGTTGCGAATACCTATGTGTTAGCACTCAGACCTTAGTCAGATCCTTCAGTGTGGTGGAACCAGGTGGACCTGAGAATCCACACTTAGCCAGTTTACTGTGTATCATCTGTGTTATTCCTTAGACCAGTTCCAGGGTGTAGAGACCACGGACCTCACACCCCAGACTAGGAATACTGTGTATCATCTGTGTTATTCCTTAGACCAGTTCCAGGGTGTAGAGACCACGGACCTCACACCCCAGACTAGGAATACTGTGTATCATCTGTGTTATTCCTTAGACCAGTTCCAGGGTGTAGAGACCACGGACCTCACACCCAGACTAGGGAACCTGTGTTATCATTCTGTTATATATCAGACTAGTTCCAGGGTGTAGAGACCACGGACCTCACACCCAGGCTAGGGAACCTGTGTTGTCATTCTGTTATACATCAGACTAGTTCCAGGGTGTAGAGACCACGGACCTCACACCCAGACTAGGCATTATTTGATATCTGTTATGACTTATTGCTTTCCTGACTTTCCCTCAGCCTTCTGATTCGGTACCTTGCATTTCTGATTACCTGTTGCCACACCCTGCTTGCCTTGGATACCGAATCAGCTTTCTGTCTTTGTACTTTATCTGTCTGTGTATTGCCGACCCGGCCTGCCCGACCTTTCTGGCTGTCACCCACCCCTTGGGTGCTCAGCCTTCCTGCAGGGGCCCCCTACTCCTCAGAGGGGGCACTGCTGCAAAATCAGTCAGGGTCTCCTTCTCCTGGAGTCCTTGACTGCAGTAGAGTCTGTCTCTACTCATTGGACCACCTGCTACCCCGGTGGTCCAATTACTACTGTTACACCAAACACTTACATGCTTCAAGTGTCCAGAGGTTAGCAATATATCTGTATTATCGGTGATTCTGCAGATCATCAATAATCAGGTATATATCTGTATTCTTGGTGATACTGCAGATCACCAATAATCAGATTCTCTCTGCGTGCTGACACCAATTGTTACAGAACGCCAGACCAAACCAATATGGACGCACTTAGCAGTCGTCTTGACACACTCACCACCTCGGTGGAAAACCTCATCAGAGTGATGGACAGTCAGCAGGCCCAGATCTCTGCTTTATCTGGGTCACTACAAGTCCTTCAGACGACTGTAAATTCAGTGCGATCCCCTCCTGTTACAGACTTGAGAATGTCTGTACCTGAAAAGTTTTCTGCCCATAGATATGACTTTCAGAATTTTAAGAATCGTGTAATGTCATATTTTGAACTGAGGCCTAACCTGTCAGGAACAGAGGCACAGAGAATTATCTTTAAGATCTTACTCTCAGGGGATGCTCAGACCTGGGCGTATAATTTAGAGTCAGGGCATGAAGCACTCAGGTCAGTTGAGGAGTTTTTTAAGTCCATGGCCATAATCTATGATGATCCAGACATTTCCTCTACCGCGGAGCGGAAGTTGAAAACCTTGCGCCAGGGCAAGGATCCTGTGGAGGTTTATGCAGCGGAGTTCAGGAAGTGGTCGGTGTCGGCCAGGTGGGGGGCTTTTGCATTGCTGGATTGTTTCCTATCAGGGTTATCAGACGCAGTCTCTGGATTGATGTTGGGATACCCTGAACCAAAAACCATTGAGGAAGCAATCTCTTTAGCAGTGCGGGTTGATCGTCGGCTACGATATCAAAGACAGACCCGTGGTAAGGACCGAATCAGATATGCTTCCTATACCACTTCTCCACCGGCCTCACCGCCACCTGAGCCAATGCAAATTGATCAGTCCAAATTAACGCGGGCAGAGAGGAATCGCAGGAAAACAGAAGAGCTCTTTTTGTACTGTGCAGAGGAGGGTCATAGAGTGCAGAATTGCCCCAGGAAGTCGGAAAACGCTGCCGCCTAGGAGTAGTCAGAGGTAATACCCTAGGCGCGCAGTCTTTACCTCTACATGACAATTGTCTGTTACTTCCCTGTTCTGTCACAAGGGAGGGTCAGACTGTTTCCACTGAAGCTTTCATTGATTCTGGTTCAGCGGCTAATTTTATTGATTACGATTTTGCTAAAAAATTGGGAATACCCATGCTCCCCTTGGATCAGCCGATTCTGGTCACTGCTGTAGATGACTCTCCTCTGCAGAGTAGACACCCCTTATCCCGTACTCCAAGTTTGCAACTCAGTGTGGGGGTATTACATGGGGAGAATCTGCAATTTCTGGTTTTGCATATGGCAACCTCTACCATCATTCTTGGCATGCCCTGGTTACAAATTCACTCGCCTCAGATAGACTGGGTTTCAGGTCAGCTAACGAGCTTGTCACCCCATTGCTATCATCATTGTTTAGCGAAAGTAACCATGGGTAATACCAACATTCAGGTTGAAGGTGTGCCGAGACAATACGCAGAATTTTCTGACATCTTCTGTCCTAAGTCAGCGTACAAACTTCCCCCCCACCACACCTTCGATTGTCCCATCGATCTGAGATCTGGTTGTATGCCGCCCGCCCAGGGGTCATCTTTATAACCTATCTGGGCCGGAGAAACTAGCTATGCAGGAATACATCAGGGAAAACTTGGCGAAAGGGTTCATCCGTCCCTCTCGTTCACCAGCAGGGGCAGGTTTCTTTTTTGTAAAGAAAAAAGACGGAGGCCTCCGTCCTTATATTGATTATCGAGGCCTGAATAAGATCACAGTAAAAAACCGCTACCCTTTGCCATTGATTGACGATTTGTTCACGCAGGTGACCAATGCCAAGATTTTTTCCAAGCTAGATCTCAGGGGTGCATACAATCTAGTCCGTATCAGGGACGGTGAGGAATGGAAGATGGCCTTTAACACACCCGACGGGCATTACGAGTACCTGGTGATGCCCTTCGGGTTGTGCACTGCACCAGCCGTCTTCCAGGAGTTAATCAATGAGGTGTTCAGGGAAGTGCTGGGGAAGTTTGTTCTGGTTTATCTGGACGATATACTAATATTTTCGTCCAGTCTCTCTGAACATCGCCAGCATGTCAGATGGGTTTTAAAAAAGTTAAGACAGAATCAACTTTATGCCAAACTGGAGAAATGCCTCTTTGAGGTAGAGTCAGTAGCCTTCTTGGGGTACATTATCTCCACTTCTGGTCTCTCGATGGACCCAGGGAAAGTTTCTGCTGTCCTGAAGTGGCCTCAGCCTGTGGGGCTGAAGGCACTTCAGAGATTCCTAGGGTTTGCTAATTACTACAGAAGGTTCATTAAGGGGTACTCTACCATCATCTCTCCTCTCACCAGTCTCACCAGGAAAGGGGCAGACACTCATCACTGGTCACCAGAAGCTCATGCGGCCTTTTCGACCCTAAAGAAACTGTTTTGTTCTGCCCCAATACTGAGGCATGTTGACGTCGCCTTTCCCTTCATTGTAGAGGTTGATGCCTCAGAGGTGGGGGTAGGAGCTGTGTTGTCTCAGAGGTCAGGTTTGCAGGGCAAGCTGCACCCATGTGCCTACTTTTCTCGCAGATTTTCACCCGCCGAGAAAAATTATGACATCGGCAACCGGGAGCTCCTGGCCATCAAATTGGCGTTTGAGGAATAGTGACACTGGTTAGAGGGTGCAGAACACATTATCACAGTTTATACAGATCACAAGAATTTGGAGTACATTGAGGGGGCTAAGAGACTTAGCCCTCGCCAGGCCCGGTGGTCCCTGTTTTTTTGCAAGATTCAGATTTGTAATCACGTATACTCCTGAAAGTAAGGATGTCAAGGTCGATGCTCTCTCCAGGTGTTTTGAGCCCGAGTCAGTGCAGCCTGCAGCCCCTGAAACCAACCTACCCCCAAAGGTAGTTCTGGCAGCCACTGAGACATGGAGAGATTGGACAGCCACATTGAGTCCCTACCAACAGGATGTTCCAGAGGGAAAACCTGAGGGGGTCATGTTTGTGCCACTGCCTTTCCGCTTACAAATCCTGCAATTCTTTCATTCTCACAAGAACGCTGGTCATCTTGGAGCCACCAGAACCCAGGATCTAGTAGCTAGATGTGCCTGGTGGCCTACATTGGCTACAGATTGCAAGGAATTTGTGAGAGAGTGTGCGGTATGTGCAAGAAGTAAACCCTCTTGTCAGGCCCCAGTTGGCACTTTACAGTCCTTGCCAGTCCTCAATGAACCCTGGACTCATATTTCCATGGATTTTGTGGGTGAACTCCCTCGGTCTGAGGGCAGGTCAGTCATTTGGGTGGTAGTGGACCGTTTGAGTAAGATGGCACACTTTGTCCCTTTGAAAGGACTCCCCTCGGCCCAGGAATTGGCTGATCTCTTCCGGCTGCATGGCATTCCGGAAAATGTAGTGTCAGATCGGGGAGTCCAATTTGTTTCAAAATTTTGGAGGGCCTTTTGCCATCAATTAGACGTGGAAATCGCATTCTCATCAGGCTACCACCCACAGACCAACGGTCAGACCGAGAGAGTTAACCAATCGCTGGAACAATTCCTCAGGTGTTATGTTGCTGATGCGCAAACTGATTGGGTAAAGTTTTTGCCATTCGCAGAGTTTGCGCACAACAATCTGAAGAGCTCTTCTTCTGGGTTTTCCCCATTCCAGGTGGTGTCAGGGAGATCACCTAAGTTTGCTCCTTTGCCGGTCGCATCTACTCCTTTCCCAGCTCTGGAGGATTGGCAAAGGGCTCTGAAAGAGATTTGGGGAATGGTTAAGAGGAACCTAAGGAAAGCTTTCCAAACCCAGAAGACGCAGGCCGATAAACATCGGTCTGTAGAGTGGAGATTTTCTCCAGGAGATTTGGTATGGGTGTCCACTCGTCACTTGGCCTTAAAACAATTGTCACCCAAGCTGGGTCCTAAGTTTATAGGACCTTTTCCAGTGGCCAAGAAAATCAATAAAGTCACGTATGCCATTGATCTCCCACCTAGTATGAAAGGTGTGAGATCGTTCCATGTGTCCCTGTTGAAACCAGCAGTACAGGTGGACTCCTCATGTGTTGGTGGATGACCAACCAGAGTATGAGATTGAAAAGATTCTGGATTCTCGCCTGGTACAGAATTCTGTGCAGTATCTAGTGCACTGGAAGGGATAAGGCATAGAGGAGAGATCTTGGGTGCCAGATTGTCGCATGCATGCGGAAGAATTACAGAAAGAGTTCCATGACTTACATCCTGGGAAGCCTGGTGGAAAGTGTCCGGAGTCCACTCCTCGGAGGGGTTGCCTGGACCTAGTAGTGCACACAGATGGAGAGCTACGCGCACGCCGCAAGACAGGCTCTTTATGCCAATAGGAGAAGGGTCAGCTGATCGAGGCGGTCAGCTGATCCCAGCTCAGCAGGTGATTGGTTGATGGGAGCTGGGTGGCGCTGTGGAGCGCTTTACTATGTATATCTCTTGCTGTTCAGTTGCTGGTTGTCTGGCGTTGCGAATACCTATGTGTTAGCACTCAGACCTTAGTCAGATCCTTCAGTGTGGTGGAACCAGGTGGACCTGGGAATCCACACTTAGCCAGTTTACTGTGTATCATCTGTGTTATTCCTTAGACCAGTTCCAGGGTGTAGAGACCACGGACCTCACACCCCAGACTAGGAATACTGTGTATCATCTGTGTTATTCCTTAGACCAGTTCCAGGGTGTAGACGCCACGGACCTCACACCCCAGACTAGGAATACTGTCTATCATCTGTGTTATTCCTTAGACCAGTTCCAGGGTGTAGAGACCACGGACCTCACACCCCAGACTAGGAATACTGTGTATCATCTGTGTTATTCCTTAGACCAGTTCCAGGGTGTAGAGACCACGGACCTCACACCCAGACTAGGGAACCTGTGTTATCATTCTGTTATATATCAGACTAGTTCCAGGGTGTAGAGACCACGGACCTCACACCCAGACTAGGGAACCTGTGTTATCATTCTGTTATACATCAGACTAGTTCCAGGGTGTAGAGACCACAGACCTCACACCCAGACTAGGGAACTTGTGTTGTCATTCTGTTATACATCAGACTAGTTCCAGGGTGTAGAGACCACGGACCTCACACCCAGACTAGGCATTGTTTGATATCTGTTATGACTTATTGCTTTCCTGACTTTCCCTCAGCCTTCTGATTCGGTACCTTGCATTTCTGATTACCTGTTGCCAAACCCTGCTTGCCTTGGATACCAAATCAGCTTCCTGTCTTTGTGCTTTATCTGTCTGTGTATTGCCGACCCGGCCTGCCCGACCTTTCTGGCTGTCACCCACCCCTTGGGTGCTCAGCCTTCCTGCAGGGGCCCACTACTCCTCAGAGGGGGCACTGCTGCAAAATCAGTCAGGGTCTCCTTCTCCTGGAGTCCTTGACTGCAGTAGAGTCTGTCTCTACTCATTAGACCACCTGCTACCCCAGTGGTCCAATTACTACTGTTACACCAAACACTTACACGCTTCAGGTGTCCAGAGGTTAGCAATATATCTGTATTATTGGTGATTCTGCAGATCATCAATAATCAGGTATATATCTGTATTCTTGGTGATACTGCAGATCACCAATAATCAGATTCTCTCTGCATGCTGACACCAATCGTTACACCTTCCAGTAGGACAACGACCCTAATCACAAAGCCAGGGCAACAATGGAATGGTTAAAACAAAACATATCCATGTGTTAGAATGGCCCAGTCAAAGTTCAGATCTAATTCCAATCGAGAATCTGTGGCAAGATCTGAAAACTGCTGTTCACAAACGCTGTCCATCTAATCTGACTGAGCTGGAGCTGTTTTGCAAAGAAGAATGGGCAAGGATTTCAGCCTCTAGATGTGCAAAGCTGGTAGAGACATACCCTAAAAGACTGGCAGCTGTAATTGCAGCAAAAGGTGGTTCTACAAAAAATTACGCACATCCCACTTTGCAGTTACTGATTTGTAAAAAATGTTTGGAATCATGTATGATTTTCGTTCCACTTCTCATGTGTACACCACTTTGTATTGGTCTTTCACGTGGAATTCCAATAAAATTGATTCATGTTTGTGGCAGTAATGTGACAAAATGTGGAAAACTTCAAGGGGGCCGAATACTTTTGCAAGCCACTGTATGTCATTTCACATCAAAAAATGACTTGCTGGTTGAATAAAAGTAACTTTAAGTCAAAATTTGCCAGGGGTATGAATAATTATGGGCAGCACTGTATATATAGGAAGCATTTCTGATGCTGAAACCAGGATCATTAATGTAAAAGTGGGTCTCCTGAATAATTAACTGTGTTCTACTGTATGTCCCTACAGTGTTTAATACCCAATCCAAAATTATTTTGGACAACTTTTATGGTCTACAGCACAAAATCTCCCTGTAATCCACAAGAGTTGCCTTAAAGGTTAAACTTTGTGTTTGTGAGATTGAATTAGTTGAATGATGTAGTAAAGAGTTATTCGACAGACAAGCGTCCCGTCTAACCTCTCTCCCCCGCACTAATAAAACAAGCTAGCGATAATAATCTAATTTAATGTTCCTTGGCCTGCAAGATGTATTCAATTATTTACTGGTTCAATTAGGTTTGATTTGCGGATAGATGGCTGGACGGAAAAACAAGATATTTGGTGTCTTGATAACTTTGTTATAACCTAACGGAGAGGCAATGAGCGTTCTTCATTCAGAAAACGACTTTCTGGCAATCGTGGCCGCAGTATTAAGTTAAAGCATCTGTCCATCAAAAACTCATCAGTTTCATTTCGGGGGATGCTGGACAAAGCAAACTGGGCACAAATCTAGGTGACAGGAACCGGGTAGAGAATGAAAAAGATATATAGTTAAAAGATATCTGCAGGGAAAACTGCATGTCAAAAACATCAGCAATTAAAGGGAACCTGAAGTGAGAGGCATATGGAGGCTGTCACATTTATATACAGTATATATGCCCTGTTTGCGGCAGTATAGCTACGCCCCGAGGGAAGACGAGGGAAGGTTCCTTTTCCAGGGGTGTAGATATTCCTCTTCTGAATCTAACTCCTCCATCTACCTCCCCAACCCCCACTGATAGATCAAAGTGCCTGTGATTAATGGCCACGTGCATCCATAAGATTCCGTGGTCATTGCTAAAACAAAAGTGAAACCACACACACACTATTTCTCATAATAAACCGGGAGGGGACATCTAGTGGCCAAATAGTAAAATGACACCCGACATGCATTATATTAAATAAAGCAGTACCACCAGTACTGAGCTCTAGCAAGCACGCGGCCAGTGCACTGAGCAGCTGGCAGGCAGTGATTTCACCACTTTCAGCCTCCTATATGAAAGATGTAGAAGCTTTCCAGAGGCGCCAATAGAATAAAAGTCACTTAAACGAGCTTAAAACCGATGGGGCAGTGGTGGGCCTATCCCATCCATGCAGACAAAGCAAACAAAGGAAGGACTGTGGCATCAACAGTCAAACAACAATTTTATTTATACTCCACAGTAAAAATAGGCAACGCGTTTTACGGGCTCAATCCCGCTTCATCAGGCCAATCAAAAAGGAGCATACAGCTTAACAGCATCAAAACCACACTGAGCGCCTCTGTGCGACAGAGGACAGAGGCGCTCACTGTGGTTTTGATGCTGTTAAGCTGTATGCTCCTTTTTATTGGCCTGATGAAGCGGGATTGAGCCCATGAAACGCGTTGCCTATTTTTACTGTGGAGTATAAATAAAATTGTTGTTTGACTGTTGATGCCACAGTCCTTCCTTTGTTTGCTTTGTCTGCATGGATGGGATAGGCCCACCACTGCCCCATCGGTTTTAAGCTCGTTTAAGTGACTTTTATTCTATTGGCGCCTCTGGAAAGCTTCTACATATTGCTAAGTCCACCCTTGGTGGAGGGTTGTACCCATCTTCTTCCCATCTACAGAGAGCGACTTTTAATCCTGAGTGGGGTCAGGTTAATCTCCCCACCTGCCTTCACAGTGGTTGCCTAATGGTAACCCTGGTTTGTGAGTATTACATTGTTATATTACTCATTATTAATTATCATCTATACAATATCACACTATTGGGCTCTTGCTGTCCCCCCTCCCTTTATTCCTATATGAAAGAAGACTTAAAGTGAACCAGAGACAAAGCACCCTCATGTATTTTACCATATATATCAGTGGGAACATTAGAGAAAACACCTACCCTGCTCTCTGTTTCATCCTTCACTGCTCAGCCTGCCTGTTAACAGCCCTGATAAAATTCCCGACAGATCATTCAGTCTGACTTTGCTCAGGAATCATTATAGCTGAGTCATTATAGCAGAGCCAGAAGGGGGCAGGCTTGGGCTTGAAAAGACATCAGAGAAGACAGACTCAGCCATAATGATTCCTGAGCAAAGCCAGACTGAGTGCTCAGTCAGGGATTTTATCAGGGCTGATAAGAAGCAGGCTGAGCAGTGAAGAATGAAACAGAAAGCAGGGTAGGTGTTTCTCTAATGTTCCCACTGATATATATGGTAAAATACATGAGGGTGCTTCATCTCTGGTTCACTTTAAGGCAAAGTCGAAAATAAACTTATAAGATAATGTGTATTAATTGTATGTGTAGTACAGCTAAGAAATAGAACATTAGCAAAGAAAAGCTTCTCATATTGTTTTCCAGTACAGGAAAAATTCTCTGAGCTATTCCACCCAATTTGGTGCAATACAGTCCAGTAACCCAAGAGCAGGGAATAGCTAGGCTAAAGGGGGCACGACCAGACAGGCCCAGAGATAACCAGATCAGGAGCAAGGTGGAGTGTGCTGGTCAGTGGCCAGGACATAATAACAGTTCTGTTTTCTGAGGCACTTAAACAGCCAAGAAACAGTGAGAGACAGCTTGAGATAAGGTTATACAGCAGGAAAGTTCAAAGGGTCATTATTTCTGTTTTACTAGTAGGTAAACAGAGGCGCCAGAAGGATAAAAGTACATAACATTTTTAAAAAAATTTCTAAGAGGAAGTGGTGGACTTACCTCCGTTAAAGCAGACACAAAGGACTGTAATTATATAAATATACACATTTATTGAAAATACCCCATCCTTGGGGTATTTTCAATAAATGTGTATATTTATATAATTACAGTCCTTTGTGTCTGCTTTAACGGAGGTAAGTCCACCACTTCCTCCCAGCAATTTTTTAAAAATGTTATGTACTTTTATCCTTCTGGCGCCTCTGTTTACCTACCAGTATATTTTAGTCCACCCCAAGTGGAGGGGTGACCTACCCCCTTTCTTCCTATCTACAGAGAGCGACTTTTTAATCCTGAGTGAGGACAGGTCTAATCTCCTCACCTGCCTAATGAGTGGTTACCTAGGCAGTAACCCATGTTTGTGAGTATTATCATCTCACTGTTTCATTTATTCAATCAGTTTTGACATACTACACCATATTGGGCTCTCGATTTCTCTTCAACTTTATTATTTCTGTTTTGTCTTATAGCCTAAAAGACAGAGTGTGGTCTTAAAACTGCAACTGTGACAGTAGGCCCAGATTAACATCACATAAGCCTATAGGCACAGATGGTCTGGCACCCTAGACTTCCCCCTCCATGAATATACAAACCCCATCGAACTGCACTGCAATTGTGCTGGCTATCTTTCACTCCTCCCTTACTTCCCTTGTCCATCATAGCTACAGATGCCCCATAGTATTAGGTAGCCAGAGGTACCCTCCGTATTAAGTAGCTAGTGGTGACCCTGACTGAAGGGAGATCTTGTCAGTGGAATGCCGAGAGCTGGATGAGTAACCTCTCATTAACCTCTACATAGGGAAGAAGGGAGGGAGGCACTAGGGAAGGGCAGTGAGCCGCCTTTCCATCATCAGGCACCCTCCCTGGTGCCTGCTCGGGGCCGTTTTGTGGGGGCTGGAGGGGTGGCAGCATGAGGGGAAAGCCTTGGCCACAGTCGGTGCGGAGAGGGGAAGTTCCCCCCCTCTCCCTCACCTCTGGGCTCTCCCCTCTGCGCTCCCCTCCAGCTAGTTACAGTGTGGGCAGCGGCGGGCAGATACATACCTTCTTCCGTGCGCTCCACCGCATACTCCTCGCTCTAGCGGCTGACGTCACTTCCGGAAGTGACGTCAGCCGCTAGAGCGAGGAGTATGCGGTGGAGCGCACGGAAGAAGGTATGTATCTGCCCGCCGCTGCCCACACTGTAACTAGCTGGAGGGGAGCGCAGAGGGGAGAGCCCAGAGGTGAGGGAGAGGGGGGGAACTTCCCCTCTCCCCACCAACTGTGGCCAAGGCTTTCCCCTCATGCTGCCACCCCTCTAGCCCCCACAAAATGGCCCCGAGCGGGCCTCAAGGGGGGGACCCCCTCCCCCCCCCCCCCCCCCGCGGGAGCAGGGGCTGCAGGGCCTATTGTTACGCCAGTGATAAAAAGAACTCCCAGCATTCAACTCGTTGGCACTGTTTGGCACTAGGGCCAGTGCTCCTAAAGTATGTGATAACTACAAACCATAACAGCAGAAAAAAGTTTTGCACGTTTTGAATGCAGGATTAGCATCTTTATCACTTAATACACTCAGACCAGTTGCTGTTGAAATTTGATTTTTATGGTGACAATACCGCTTTAAAGATTAAACTGATTCTCACCTGTGATAGAAGATAAGGGGAGGAAAGAGTACACATATCACCACAGGGGCAATAGGCCAACTACCTGTGGTGAATATGGTGAGAGGTGCACATTATAATATTGGAATCCCAAAGCAGGAGATGGATCCCAATATAATGATCTGATTTGTAAGAGACTTAACTTGGGTAGGGGGACTTCTGGAGATGGTCCAATCCACCAGGACTTCATATTTAAGAGAAAGGGAGGGATTTCTCACGATAAAAAGAAAAAGGAAAGGAAAATAGACAAAAGAGAAAGGAAAGAAAAAGAAAAAAGAAGAGAAAGAACAAGAAAAGAAAACCCGCTCTTCCTAAAGTTTCAATCTGAGTTTCATAGCTTCATTAGCATGGAGTATTAGACTTATACTAAAGAGTAGAGATGTTGGCGAACTGTTCACCAGCGAATCTCTATGGGCCGATACTACTTCCGGGTCGCTATGACCCGTAGTAGTACGGCTGCGCTGGGCCGGCGGTGCGCGTCTTTGATCGCGCGTGTGTTGCCGGGCACTCTCTGCGCTTGAGCGTGATGTCACTCATGACCGCCTTAATGATGCACGGTTTAGGTAAGTGTTAGAAAGGTTTGTTTCTTATAAAAGAGTTCCATTTTAAGGTTGCTTTCCATTGTGGCTTGTATATGTGTAGACGTAAGGATTGATGGTGTTCCCCAGTTTTGTAAAATTAATTGTCTGGTTGGTACGGAGTTAATTTTAAATTAGGTGTAGGTCTCTTTATTAAAATAAATGGATGTAGGTGTAATTTTACTATTTGGCCACAAGATGGCCTCAATCATTAGCTCCCTGCGCATGGTTTTAGTGTGCGAAACAGGAAGTTATGAGTGTAAGTGTAATTACAGTGTTTTCAAATGACCGCAGGCATCTCATTGATGCCGTGATCATTGACATGGGGACCTAGAACAATGAATGGGAACCTTTAAGGAATAAATGGACTCTCACTCTTCCAATTTTTTAATACCACAGATTACAACCCTGGCGTTGGAACAGAGTGGTCACTACACGCAGATAGGCACCCGGTATAACAAGTCAGAACTCTTAAAGGGACACTTAAGTCAAACAAAAAAAATGAGTTTTACTCACCTGGGGCTTCCAATAGCCCCCTGCAGCTGTCCGGTACCCTCGCCGTCTCCCTCCGATCCTCCTGGCCCCGCCGGCAGCCACTTCCTGTTTCGGTGACAGGAGCTGACAGGCTGGGGACGCGAGTGATTCTTCGCGTTCCCAGACACATTAGCACCCTCTATGCTGCTATATGGTATATGATATATGCTATAGCAGCATAGATGGCGCTATTGTGGCCAGGAACGCGAAGAATCACTCGCGTTCCCAGCCTGTCAGCTCCTGTCACCGAAACAGGAAGTGGCTGCCGGCGGGGCCAGGAGGATCGGAGGGAGACGGCAAGGGGACCGGACAGCTGCAGGGGGCTATTGGAAGCCCCAGGTGAATAAAACTCATTTTTTTTGTTTGACTTAAGTGTCCCTTTAACTGAAGAAAACATGCAGAGATAGATTGTTCACCACCATCAGGTAATGCAGCTCAATAACCGAGAAGAACACAGAATGAATACAGGAAGTCACAATATCATAGAGATCATCACAACACATTACAGACAGTGCCATCTTGTGGTTGCTTTACTATACTGCAGTTAAGGTAATACTGGTGTTAAATCTAACACACACCTCCTCACTAAAGATGGTCAATAAGATGACAATAATTACATCTTGAATATAAATGTAATGCTAATCATATACTGTATAAGGTGCTTGCGGCTGATTTTGATTGGCTGAATTCCAAACTGGATACAATGGGCATGAAATCTAAAATCAAGGTGTGATCATTAGCATTTCACTGTTATGATTTTTGTGTGTGTTGGCATGTATTGGTAAGCTTTTATGTTGCATTTTCATGCATTTTTAATGTGCTCTTTTTGTTGGTATTCATTGATATGTGTTTATGTTATGTGTGCATTGCTATGCATTTTTATTGTGCCTTGGTATGCGTTAATGCAGTATGTGTTTGTGTGTGCATTGCTATGCATTTCCATTGTGGGTCGGTATGCATTGTTATTCGGGCTTTTTTTCGTTCGTCTTTTTGTGTGTGTGTGTGTGGGGAGGGGGGGGGGGGGGGCTTTGGTGTGCATTAGTATGTATTTGTGTGTGCACTGCTATGCGTTTTGATTGTGCTGCTTTTATTGGTATCCATTGATATTTGTTTGTGTTGCACTTTTATTGAGTAATTTTTATTGGTATCAATTGATATGTGTTTGTGTGTGCATTGCCATTTGTTTTTATTGTGCTTTATCTATATTTGTGTTGCATGTCTATGGATTTTTATTGGTATGTGTTGATATGCGTTTGTGTGTGCATTGCTGTGCATTTCTATTGTTCTTTTCGTTTTTTATTGTGCTCTAGTGTGCATTGGTATGTGTTTATTTGTGCATTGCTATGCACTTTTGTTGTGCTGTTTTTATTGGTATCCACTGATATTCGTTTGTGTTGCATTTCTATGGATTTTTATTGGCATGCATCGATATGTGTTTGTGTGTGCATTGCTATGCACTTTTATTGTGCTGTTTTTATTGGTATCCACTGATATTAATTTGTGTTGCATTTCTATGGATTTTTATTGGCATGCATTGATATGTGTTTGTGTGTGCATTGCTATGCATTTTTATTGTGCTTTCAAAGCAGACTGGCACTTTTAAGTGGACCCTGAACTCTTGCACAGGACAAAAGGAAAACAGAGAGAAATGCAACCTGTATGTATGTCTAATTCCCCCTCATCTGTGACTAATCGCAAGTTGTAATTTGATCTATCAGCCGTGTCAGCTGACTGCCACGGCAGAACAGCTAATTTAAAATCACAGGATGTTAACCCTATGTCTGCTTCCATGAAAGGAGGAAGTAGACACGCTGCAGATTTATTGTAGGATTTGTATCAGCTGTAACAAAGAAATGTTTTACTTAACCTCCCTGGCAGTACGCAGTATATGAGCCTGCGTCCGCGGGAAAGATTTTTGTAATAAATCTTGTTTTAACCTTGTAGCTAGCTCTAGGCTAGCTACTTGTGGCCCCCAAGTCCCCCGGCACCTATCTGCTCCCCCAGATCGCCGCCGGCAACACTCACCTGTCCACGGTCCCGCGAGAGCCGCAGCTTCCCAATTAGCTTCATTCGTCGCCAGGGCCGCGCCTGGGCGGGTGCGGCGGGTGCATTGCACCCAGGCGCCTGTCCCTGACAGGCGCTGCCCGGCCGCCGCTCCCCCGCTCTAGTTGCCGCTCCCTCCCTCCCTCCCTCTAGGCGTCAGGCTAGGCTAGGACCCAGCACCCGCACTGATATGCGGAAGTGACATCACTTCTGCATATAGAGCAGGTGCGTCGGCGCCTGCTCTTACTGGTCGGGTCGCTCGCTGATTGAGGTCTGACACGCTGCAAGGTAAGGGGGAAGCGGTGGCGGCGGCTGGGGGGGGCTCCCTGTCACTCACTAGCTAAAGGGGCTCCCTGTCACTCACTAGCTAAAGGGGCTCCCTGTCACTCACTAGCTAAAGGGGCTCCCTGTCACTCACTAAAGGGGCAACCTGTCACTCACTGCCTAAAGGGGCTCCCTGTCTGTCACTGCCTAAAGGGGGTCCCTGTCACTCACTAGCTAAAGTGCGTCCCTGTCATTCACTAGCTAAAGGGGCTCACTGTCACTCACTAGCTAAAGGGGCTTCCTGTCACTCACTAGCTAAAGGGGCTCCCTGTCACTCACTAGCTAAAGGGGGTCCCTGTCACTCACTAGCTAAAGGGGCTCCCTGTCACTCACTAGCTAAATGGGCTCCCTGTCACTCACTGCCTAAAGGGGCTCCCTGTCACTCACTGCATAAAAGAGCTCCCTGTCACTCACTGCCTAAAGGGGGTCCCTGTCACTCCCTGCCACTCACTAGCTAAAGGGGCTCCCTGTCACTCACTGCCCAAAGGGGCTCCCTGTCACTCACTAGCTAAAGGGGCTCCCTGTCACTCACTAGCTAAAGGGGCTCTCTGTCACCCACTGCCTAAAGGGGCTCCCTGTCACTCACTGCCTAAAGGGGCTCCCTGTCACTCACTGCCTTAAGGGGGTCCCTGTCACTCACTGCCTAAAGGGGGGTCCCTGTCACTCACTGCTTAAAGGGCTTATTATGTGCATTTACTGGTGAAAAGCTGTCTCTTATTATGTGCATTTACTGGTGAAAAGCTGTCTCTTATTATGTGCATTTACTGGTGAAAAGCTGTCTCTTATTATGTGCATTTACTGGTGTAAAGCTGTCTCTCATTATGTGCATTTACTGGTGAAAAGCTGTCTCTTATTATGTGCATTTACTGGGGAAAAGCTGTCTCTTATTATATGCACTTACTGGTGAAAAGCTGTCTCTTATTTTGTGCATTTGCTGGTGAAAAGCGGTTTCTTATTATGTGCATTTGCTGGTGAAAAGCTGTCTCTTATTATGTGCATTTGCTGGTGAAAAGCGGTTTCTTATTATGTGCATTTACTGGTGAAAAGCGGTCTCTCATTACGTGCATTTACTGGTGAAACGGTGTCTCTTAAGTGCATTTAGTGGGGAAATTTTGTCAGTAAAAATAATCTTGTCAGTAAATTTTTAGGTATTTGTCAGTAAAAAATAACATGAAAGTTTGGCAACACTGGCAGGCTGCGCAGTGCAACGGGAAAGATACAGGCAGCCCACCTCACGCTTTGGCTTGTCGGGTGGAGGAGCCGACGACAGCGAGCGAGAGTAGGGTGGCCGCAGTGTGTGACTGCGTCGCACTCGCAGAACCTCTTAGCCTGTGTCAGTCCAGAGACTAGCAGACTCGTAGGCAGCCAAAGCCAGCCAGGAGCAAGCCCATGGTAGAGGGGTAGGAATGGGGTATCACATGCATGCGTAAAGAGGTGGAAGGTGTGGATGTGATTAGGCAGGACATGGGTGTGGTTTATGTGGTTGGGCGCGGTTAATTTAACCACTCCCATAGGCGCCAGAGAAAATCTTGCACCCAGGTGCCAGGCACCCCAGGCTCACCCCTGGTCGTCACCATGGTGACGATCGGACATGACGTCATGCGCAGTCCCGATCCTCCCCATAGCAAAGCCTGGAGCTGATCGGGAGGCTGCGCCATTACGGGATCCCTGGGGGGTATGTATTGCGGCGGGGATCGGGGGGAGAGCGGAGGCACTCGGGCCACATAGGTAGCTAGCCAAGTGCTAGCTGAAGACTATGGAGCAAACTTTATCAAAGAAAAATCCTCCCGGGGCCATGTGATCCCCTGCGGCGGCTATCCCAACACTGTGTCGGGCATACCGCCAGGGAGGTTAAAAGGTTATTATGCTCTTGCTTATCCTTTAGAGCAGAGAGAAAGTTCTGAGTTCAGGTCCACTTTAATATTTACGGTAAGTAGCCATCGACGATCTCCTGCAAGGTATCCAAAATTGCTCGGCTTTGGCACAGAGTAACGTTCTGCTTCAGCAACAGGTCCCGCTGGACTGCATGGGTCTTCCAAGCAAACAAGATAATAATCAGGCCTATAATTAATCTATAAACTTGTGTGCAGCAGGTAATGGAATCCAGCCCAGAAGGCAGATTTAGGAGAGACAATAAAGCCCTCGGTGGGAGCTGTGCTTGATGTATAGCGCCGTTGTTATATTTGCGAGAGATTCGGTATCCGGCGGCGTCCCAGACACGTCTCTGCCTGAGATAAATCTCTTGGCGTGAGCCAGGTAATGAGCAACTTCTGAGAGATTAAATAAAAAGCCCAGTCAGCAATTACATTAATAGCCGACTTCATTTGCCAGCGTGCAGCGCGCTTTACACATAGGTTACCCTGCTTAATAATGTTGTCCTGAAAGCTTTATCCATCAGCCTTAAAATCTAGTTTTCAGGGATTATAATTACGGAGTACCCCGGCTACAGGAAGCCAGAGGGAATGAAGGCTTTCCACCCCGCCACCAGATTTCAGCTGAGAGGGACACCCCGCTTATACTAAACTCATAGTTCCCAGCTGTCCCTCTTTTGGAGGGACAGTCCCTCTTTGGGAACCCAGTCCCTCTGTCCCTCTTTCTTCCTCATTTGTCCATCTTTCAGGACTGATGTACAAATCTATGTAAATATATGTATTTTTTAAATATATTTGTTATTTTCAAATGTTAATATCAAGGATATTGGACCAGGCTAGAATGGTCCAGTGTGGTTTGAATTATATGTGGTGTGGCAGGGGCGTGGTTAATTGACCCATTTTTCTTATCACAAAAAGTTGGGAGGTATGCAGGGCCGGATTTACAACAAGTCACTGAAGGCATGTGCCTACAGACGCCTGATAATGGAAGGACGGCTCACTCTCCTCCCCTAGTGCCTCCTTCCCTCCTTCCCTATGCAGGGTCCTGATGACAGTGTAAATGAGAGGTTACTCACCCTGCTCTTGGCATTCCACTGACAAGATCTCCCTTCAGTCAGAGGTACCTTTAGCTACTCAATACTGAGGGTGCTTCTGGCCACCTAATGCTAAGGGGCACCTGTAGCTATCTGTGATGGGAAGGGAAGTGACAGCCAGTACACTTGCTGTGCAGTTCGGTGAGGGTTTGCAGGTTCATGGATGGAGCAAAGTCTAAGGTGCCAGGACATCTGTACATATGGGCTTTTGTGAGATAGATCCAGGCCTAGAGGTATGCTAAACTTTTACAGGCCTTTTCCACACACTGGCCAGAATGTAATCAGTCCTTGTATAGAAAAGGACAGGCGTCTGGAGGGCATCCATATAAAATGTCCAAAGCCAAAAATTCCAGGGTGGTGTTAATTAGATTCCCCCTCCGAGTCTTCGCAACTGGGGGGAGGGGGGGATACATAATTCTGGCACTGGCTATTACCGGCAGCTGAATCACTTCTTTTGTTCCTAATCTGAGCTCCAGCAATAGCCGAAGTCCAAATTAGACGCTGAGCACCGCTTTAGCCGTAACTCACATTATAGCGCCCAAATCATTGAACCAGCTTTGTGCCAAAATTAGCTGTCTCATCTGGAGGAGTCCGCAGGTCCCTCGAAAAAACCGAAATAAACACAGAGGCCCGTTTGCCCATTCACAATTAACTTTTTCTCCTACATTTTTCCCTAGGTGATAATCCAGAGCACAAATATCAAACTCTGGCCCATGGGCCAAATCTGGCCCTTAGAGCTATTAGATTTGGCCATCAAGTGGTTTCCCCACTTTACAGTATGTTTGGCCCACTCTAGACCACCGGGAAGTGGTGTTTAAAATCGCACACAAATCGCTATGTGTAGTGATTTCATAGCGATTAGCGCTTATATAATTTTCATTGAAGTGCAAACGTGACCAAAATGTTGCATGTCCTGCAAATGCGATTTTGCTAATCCCAATCGCTACAATGGAATTTGTCCCATCCATTTACATTAGCTGAGGGTTTAGGAAAATCGCTAGTGATTGAAAGCGATGCCTAAACGCTCAAAAAAGCGCTCTAGTGGGTTCCAGCCCTCACTGTTTCTTGGCTGTTTAAGTGCTTCAGAAAACAGGACTGTATCTGACCCAGTGGGTCTAAAAGCTCAGAGAAGCACTTTTGCATACATAACTACTGAAGTTTTTTTTAACTCTTCCTGCACTGAAAAACAATAATTTTTTGCTACTCTTTTCTTTGCTACTAATGCTTTATTTCTTAGCTGTACTACACGTACAATTCATTATCTCAGAAGTTTATTTTCACTTCAGGCTTACTTTAGGAAAATAAATAGCTGTGTAAAACACAAAGGCTTGCGCTCTTATCAGGGCAAACTGATTGAAAGTAACATAAAAAAATAAAGAAATAATACAAACAGTTCAGGGAGTTGGTTTCCTTTCGCAATGTGCAGTCCTATCCTATATGTCCTGGGATTGCAGACTCTTAAAGTGAATCTAAAGTCCAGGAGGCCGCAATAGCAGCATAGGGGGCGATATACAGGCTGGGAACGCGAACAATCACTCGCGTTCCCATGCCTGTCGGCCGGTGACGGCCAAACCGGAAGTGTTTGCCGGCGGGTCCTGGACCTTCGGAGCAGGGCTGCGAGGGCACCGATCGGCTGCAGGGGGCTGAGGGAAGCCCCGGGTGAGTTAATCTCATTTTTTTTTCATTGACTTTAGGTTCAAATTAGGCAAATGATTTTTGCCTAAAAGACTTTAGGCAAATGTACCCTTCCACTATTGTTATTAACCACTTCACCACTGAGGGGTTTTACCCCTTGAGCACCAGAGCAATTTTCACCTTTCAGCGCTCCATCCATTTATTTGTCTATAACTTTATCATTACTTATCACAATGAAATGAACTATATCTTGTTTTTTCCGCCACCAATTAGACTTTCTTTAGGTGGGACATTATGCCAAGAATTATTTTATTCTAAATATGTTTTAATGGGAAAATAGGAAAAATGTGGGAAAAATTCATTATTTTTCAGTTTTCGGCCATTACAGTTTTTAAATAATGCATGCTACTGTAGTTAAAACCCATGAAATGTATTTGCCCATTTGTCCTGGTTATAAAACCGTTTAAATTATGTCCCTATGACAATGTTTGGCGCCAATATTTTATTTGGAAATAAAGGTGCATTTTTTTCAGTTTTGCGTCCATCCCTAACAGGGGAGGACTGGGACCTTTTAGCCTGGGGGAAACACAAATCAGAGCCCCGTTATCATGGCAGCCCCAGCCCAAATGACGTCACACAGGCACCCCACGTCGTATATGGCAGTAGTCAGTGGAGCGCTAATGCGGAAATACAGGCAACGGGTGCACATAATACATTTTGAGGGACAACGGCCGGGGTATACGTCATGTCTATCATTCGTGGTTATAGCATGCCGTGATTATCACACCTGACAACTACATTGGCCTGAGATTTCCCAACATCTCAGATTGATACATTCAACCAATTTCCACCCAAAATTTTTATCTGATTCGATAATATCAAAAGGAATGGTCGATCGGCTATCAAGTCAACAGATGTATGGCCACTTTAATTCCCCAAAGCTCATTCCTCCCCCCCCCACATACTTATGTCCTCCCCATCGCCACCATCTCTACTAATCCCTCAAATATGCCCCTCTTCCACCTCGGATAATCCCCTCCCCCATTACCAGACACATCCTTACTGACATCCCTGCTGGCACCATGATCCCTGCCTCGTTAATGCTAATTTCCAAAGTTTCGGTATCCCTCCTTCCATCACTGATTTCACCCCCCCCCCCCCCTCCTCAAAATCCATGCCTTGCTTACCTGCTTTTTATTGGTGGTCAGTGGCAGTGAATCACTGGCTGCCCATGACCCACTTCACTAAAGTATGAAACCCTATAGGCCACATTCATACTCAGTACTGACAGGTGGAAAAGCCATTATGAGTCAATCATAGTGAAAGAATCTGTCCGTAACAATTGATGCATGTATGGCCAGCTTTAGATTATGGTTTCTAATAACAAGATTGGAGAGAGGAGAGATAAGGCAAAGCAGGTGGTTTTGGTGCACGGCGCTCAGCACCGGTTACCCAAACTAGGAGCCCTATAGCAGCAATAATATGCTGCACGGGGCGCATAAGGGAAATTCAGTGCTCCGGTGATCGCCGTACCCCAAATTACACCTCCCTCAGAGTTGCAACGACTCAGAGGGGGAATAGTATTTAACACCGCCAGGGAGTTTAGTGGCAGCAGGAAGAGCCGTCATTCGGTGCTCCCGGCCCCCAACTCACCCGCAGTCAGGGCCGGCCCTAGACTTTTTGCCGCCTGAGGCAAAAAAAATGTTTCCGGCTGCTTCTATGTAAGGCTGGAGGGGAGCGGAGGACGGGGGACCCAGGCGAGGGAGGGGGGGTCCGACCCCCCCTCCCCGCCGCTAGGCCCAATACCCCCGTCCTGCCAGCTACCCCTCCAGCTCGGCGGCCGGCTCCCCGCACGGACGGGCGGATGCCGCCCCTGGAAATTTGCCGCCTGAGGCAAAAGTTTCACCCCGCCTCATGAGCGGGCCGGCCCTGCCCGCAGTGTACAAATACTGAGGGCTCAGACACACTATAAGCGCTTTTATGAGCACTTTTTAGCCATCAGAACTTTCTGAGAGCTTTTTAAAAAGAGCTCACCTTGACTTACATTAAAATCATGGTAAAATCATGATTGCTGTAAAATCACTCAGAAAAGCGCTTATAGTGTATCTGAGACCTTATGCAGAGAAGGGGAGAAACGGTGAGGAGAGAAAAGCTAAAAAGAGAAGGAAGAAGATAGTTAAGTGACAAGACAATATGTTCTGTACAGCGCTGTGGAAGATGGCGGCGCTATATAAATACTAAATAATAATAATAATATCAATAATTTGCCTCACCAGGATTGCACTTTTATTTAGCTTTCCTGTATGACAAGAAGACACAGCCAGTTCTAGGGGGAAGAGGGAAACAAAGGTGAATGAAGGAGGGCTGGTGCACACCAAGAGGTCTTCTGAGCGCTTTTCAAATCGACAGTGATTTGAAAAGCGCTTGGCTAATGTTACCCTATGACGGTGTTCTCACAGCAGCGTTGTGATTTTTTTAAAATCGCAAACACACTGCATGTACAATTTTTTTGGAGCGATTCATTCAAAAATTGCTCTGAAAATCGATTCACAAAATCGCACTTGCAAATTGCTAGCAATTGCTATTGCGATTTTGGTGTGCACTAGCCCAGAGAGAGGAGGAGTGGAGAGAGACTGAGAATAGCCTGAGATAGAGCAGAGCTGTATTGCAGTCTCACATCACGCAGAGGCTACTTGCCTATAATATGACTCCTGTCCCTGCCAGTCTCTCACACAAGTCAGAAAGCAGCCCTCCTGGAGTCTAGGGACTTTCAAAAACTTTCCAACTTGTTTAAAGCCTTGTCCACACATGCAGTCATTAGAACAATGGGGAGAAACAAGACAGATGTTTGCCCACGGACCCTCCAGAGGAGCTCTGCATCATGCTGTGTATATTTACCAGCTTGCCTGTCCTCTAATTGCACTTTTATCAGCTAGCCAAGTGTTTCACATTGCCTTATAACAACAAACCTGAAACACCAGACACTGGACCAGCCCTAAAACACTGAATGAAAGGCGGCCTGGGGGGAGATTGCCCCCCTTCCCCCCTGGCCAGTCCGCCCCTGATCCCTTATTACAAGCCCATAGTTTATAAAGTAACAGTGTTGTACCCTCCTGACATAAATATTTAAAAAGTTCAGTCCCTAAGGTAACTATTTATGTATTTTTTTTTTATTGTACATTTTTTTATTTTTGTTTAATTACAAAAAAATAAATAAATTGAGGAGTGTGGGAGGTAATGAGTTAATTTTTTGTGTAAAAGTGTATTTGTATGTGAAAAATGCTTTATGGTGTAGTTTTACAGTAACATTTTATTTATGCGACCTGCAAGTGTCCAGAAGGACGCTTGCAGGAAGTACAAAGAGACTGTGAACTTTTTTTCTTCTTCACAATGATCGCTGCTTCTTGTAGAAGCGGATCATTGCGGGGGCTTAGATCAACGAACGGGAATGGATTTTCCCGTTCATTGATCTCCAGGCAAGCGGGCAGCGGCGTGCATGCGAGCGGGAGCGCGGGAAGTACGGATTTCTCCGTCCCTGGTGGTAAAAGGATGGAAAAAGGGACGGAGAAATGCGTACAGTGGGGGTAAAGTGGTTAAAGGAATACTATCAAAATAAGTGTTCTAAAATGACAATGTACAAATAATGTAAACATTTTCCTACTATTCATGTTACATATCAGAGGCAAAAGCTTTAATTAAAAGTGTGTAGATTTCAGCTACATTTGGAATGTCTCATTTGCAAAGGTGAATCTCTGCAGAGTTATATGAAGAGCCTGTCAGGTGTCAGATTTCACATACACAATAAAAAATGTTTATGTTGCACATAAGATACATTTCCTCTGCTCTCTGCAGAGAGCTCAGTCAGAGACAGGCAGAGCTTTCTCTCACACATACAGGGTTAACAGATGAAGTGTAAGGGAATTTCCCCTCCCCTCATGGCTCACTCTGCCATCAGATTTGCTGTCAGAAAAGTGTGAAAGGAATTAGATAACAGTAAACAAAGAAATAAGAAATCAAATGTATACCCCAGTACTTAGCAGCACTTCCCAAATATTTCCTATTTCAATTGAAAAAAACATGTTACTCGATAGTGTTCCAAGTTGAAAAACGAACTATAGCAAGTAACTTGTCTATATATCTTATCTAAAGTTTAGATGGTTTACACAGTAAATCTAGCTGCAACAGCGTTAACAGTATATGATTATTTCTTCCTGTGATACAATGAGAGCAGCCACATTCGGCTTGTCATCATTACACAGGCACGCTGCTCTGTATCTGCACCCCTCAGCCTGTGAAAACTCCACTCCTCTCTCCTCCCTTCTCCGTCCCATTGCCTCTAAAATCTCAGCAACTCCCAGCCGGTATCGTCTCCTCCTCCTCCTTCGGGACAAGCCTCCTCCTCCCCAGACTGAGCTGTCATGAGCACTTGCTACATAGGACTCAGAATGCCTAGGCGCTGGAGAAGCTGTGGGCGAGCCTTGTTTAGTTTATAGGTGTAAGAGAATGCGGAAAAGCCGCCGCGTGTACTAGTGGCAAGGCGGCTGATTCCGCGTCCAGCGCGGTGGTTTGTCCGCAGCAGCATGCGTCCAGCGCGGCAGTTTCTCCGCAGCAGCATGCGTCTGGTGTGGCTGGGTCTGTTAGTTCACATAGGCTGAGGAATACGCGCACGCGCGCCGAGAGGCAGAGCCTTTATGTCAAGCGGTGAGGGATCAGCTGACCAGGGAGGTCAGCTGATCTCGGGGCAGCTGGCTATTGGTTGATCACATAGGGGTGGCGCTAGAGAGCGCTGCTCTATATATAGTCACTGCTGGGCACTTTCAGGTTGTCTGCCGTTGCGAACACTTACGTGGAAGCACTCAGACCTTAGTCAGATCCAACAGTGTGTTTGAACCAAGAGGAGCTGGGAATTCACACTGAGCCAGATTACTTCTGTTTGTTATTGTATTATCATTCTGTTATACATCAGACTAGTTCCAGGGTGTCGAGACCACGGACCTCACACCCAAGACTAGGGACTTGTGTTATCATTCTGTTATACCTCAGACTAGTTCCAGGGTGTCGAGACCACGGACCTCACACCCAAGACTAGGGACTTGTGTTACCATTCTGTTATACCTCAGACTAGTTCCAGGGTGTCGAGACCACGGACCTCACACCCAAGACTAGGGACTTGTGTTACCATTCTGTTATACTTCAGACTAGTTCAAGGGTGTAGAGACCACGGACCTCACACCCAAGACTAGGCATTGTTGTTATCTGTTATGACCTGTTGCATTTCTGACTTTCCCTCTGCTTTCTGATTTGGTAACTTGCACTTCTGATTACCTGTTGCCAGACCCTGCTCGTTTAGGATACCGAATCAGTCTTCTGTCTTTGTACCTTATCTGTCTGTGTGTTGCCGACCTGGCTTGCCCGACCTCGAGAGCTATCCCTCTCGTTAAGACATAGTCTCCTGACCTGGTAGGGACTACCACCTTCAGGTGTCACAGGTTCAGCCTACCTTACCCTGAAACTCCACCCCTTTGTAGTTCTCAGGCTACTGAAAGGTCTCTGTTCTTCCCTAAAGGCAGTATCACCCATACTGCCAAAGACCACCCGCTCCCCGGGTGGTCTTACTCAAAGTTATTACTGTTGCATCAAACACTCGCACTATAAGGTGTCCAGAGGTTAGTTATACTTGGATTATCGGTGATTCTGCAGATCATCAATAATCAGGTATATTCTGTATTCTTGGTGATACTGCAGATCACCAATAATCAGATGCTCTCTGTGTGCTGACACCGATCGTTACAATAGGCTTTTAGGGCATTAAGATAAAAAAAGTATTTGGCTTGAGGAATGCCCTATAAAATATATGTAAGGGGCACAATTATGAAATGTGTAAAAGTTTAAAGATCCACTTTAAGCTCTTTCCATTCCTACTCCTGAAAACTGGGAGCGTCAGCAGACATCAGTGCTGCGTGACGTGACAGAGCCATTAAACCTCCTGTTATTAAATAGAAGTGATTCATATCTGGGAAGAAAGAGCAGCTGACATATCGTTTTGACAGATCGGGGAGGAAGTGGTCGGCCACTTTTCATTTAAATAACCTTCTCTCTGCCTAGCGGAAGATGACAGCCTGAAATTTCCAGGGACGCTGCCGGGTATTTTTAGTAGGTATTCATTTTATGCATTTAAAATAGCATTTCTCTGTAAACCGCTATTTTTTTTCCCACGCTAATTTTCTACTGTTTTGGTGAACTCCCTGTATATACACCGCCATGGAGGTCAACGGAAGATGTAATTATCTCCATGCTAAGAATATCCTCACTGGTAGAGAAGGAGGGGGCTTATTCACAGAGGGGGCCATATTCCAAGCCGAGCTGGGGAGGGGGAGGTCATACCTGATGACGCATCAACAACTTTCTTTAGAGCTCTTTTGTCTGAATTGCCTCAGGCTTTCATAGAAAGAAGAGGCCGGCTAAAATGCCAAAGGTAAAAATCAGGCGCCATGTTAAAGTGAATGGGAACCGCATTTAAAAAATGGGATAGATACTTACCCAAGGACAGGGAAGACTCTGGGTCCTATAGAGCCTTCCGGCTCCTTTCCTGGTCCCCTCGTTCCAGTGCTGGCTCGCCCGGTAGCAGTAGTTGATTAAATTAGTCAAATACTACTTTACCCAGCCGAAGGAGGCTTCAGAAGTCTTCAGGGAGCCCGAGTGCTTCTGAAGAAGGGCGGCCCTGTACTGCGTCTGCGCAAGCACGCTCTATTGCACACTCACGCCTGTGCAGTACGGAGCCGCACGTCTTCGGGAGGACACGGCTCCCGAAGACTTCCAAATACCCTTTCGGCAGGGGATTGAAACGGGTGGGGGGGGGGGGGAGCCAGCACAGAATAGAGAGCACCGAGAGAGGACACAGAAGGCTCTATACGACCCAGAGCCTTCCCTCTCCTTAGGTAAGTATTTGCTTCATTTTTTTTAAAATGGAGTTCCCATTCACTTTAAAAATGGTGGCACCATAGGCAGCACTTTTAAAAGTAGTGATTAGCAGTTGTAAGCTGTAATTTGTGCGCCCAGAGTCTCCCGAGCATTATAGCTGCCATTTGCCATTTTGCCCACTGAGAGACGCTAAAACGAACAATCGCCGCAGGTGGCTTGTGGTGTTAAACATTGTTTAACAAATTTTCGTTAAAAGATTTGGCATGATATCATGGGAAAATCGCTAAATAGTTCGCAAAAATTGCTAAGTGGGTATGGGCCTTAAGGCTTAGGCATAGAGGGATGGGTCTGTGTGAGAGTAGGGTTAGGTTATGTCATAGTAAAATATCGGTGAAGATTACAGATACTTTACTATTTGTAATTACTCTATTTTTTGGACTATAAAAACCAGTAGAAAAGAATATATACTAAACCTGGTGCATCTATGGTGAAGGGGCATCTTGTGGATTATGCCCCCTTTTTATCTCATGCCCCCTTGTGTCTCCCTGTGTCCTCCTCTGCCCCCCTTGTGTCCTCCTGTGTCCCCATGTGCCCTCCTCTATGCCCCTTTGTGCCTCCCTGTGTCCTCCGTTGTGTCCCTGTGTCATTGTGTGCCCACTCCTGTTCCCCCTTGTGTCCTCCTCTATGCTCCTTTGTGTCCTCCGTTTGTCCCCGTGTCCTTCTCTGCATGGGCACAGTACAGGGAGTCCCCGACATTGTGGTGCATTGGAGGATCATATTGGGAATATTAGGAACAGGAACTCGCTCCATTTGCACTATAAGACGCAATGACTTTTTTGCCCCACTTTTTGGGGAGAAAAAGTGAGTCTTATAGTCCAAAAAATACAGTAAGTTGTAGAATGTCAGTCATTGTACTGATATTCTACTAACAGCTATCTATGGTGGCTTTTTTACCAGGTGCATTTTTTTAAAGGCAGTTTGTGAACTCATACTCCTATTCCAAACAGCTGGGGTTTGGGGTACATTAAAGAAGCACTGTTGTGACATATAGTAGAATGCAGTAAATTATTTAGGAGACCCACTTTAACTTTAATTAGCCTGGTTTCAGCATCAGAAACACTTCCTGGCTTTATGTTGCTGTAAATTGGTATGTTGCCCCACCCTCCCAGTGATGTCACAGTCTAGGCTGTTGAACTATGCAGAATTGCCTTCCCAAAAGCATTCTGGGAGACCAGAGATCTTTTCTACTAGGGTAGTAACCAAACATTCTGCAGAGCTGCACCTGACAGGACTGAAGAGGTTGACACTTGTGATAAATATAACATTGTCAATTGGGGATAAGGAAAGATTTTACGATGGGCAAACACTGACTCAAAAATGTATAAATGAAAATCGTAAAAAAAAAAAAAAAAAGCAATTTTATTCATCACGTCAAATAAATGTCACAAATTAGCGCTTGGCAAACTCTATTAAACACCCTCAGGGCCCATTCACACTTAAAAGCGCAAAACAGTAGCGCTGAGCGCAAGTGATTTTACCGTGATTAGCGGGCTAAAATCACTGTACACTTCCGCGATTCAGAGCGATCCCAATCAGCGCTTTATTAAGCACTGTACCGCGATCGCTCCAGAATCACGGCACAATGCTGCAGCTAATACGGCCCTAATCGCCCGTGATCGGCACCAATCGCGGGCGTGAGATCGCTGCCATAGGGTTAGAATAGCACTACCGCTTTAAAAAGTGCTAGCGCTTCAGCGATTAGCGGGAATCGCTCGCTAATCGCCGTACTGAGAACGGGCCCTAAGACAACCACGATGTCAATCTGTAAAATAGCTGTGAGCTAGGAGACACAGGTGAAGCTGCTGCAATTAAAATAGTCCGTCCCTCAATCAAATCAGGCGGCAGCCATGTTACCGGATGTAGTGAAACACATAAAAAACACATTTACATGCCACCGTGGTGTAATCAGGGGTGCTCATCACGAGCTCGTGATCACAGGTAACCCGTGAGCACCAGCTGACATTAGCAATCACAAGCTCGAATCCAGCATCCGTGATCAGCTATGATCACAGTTACCAGTTTCCAATGCACCTGTGACTGCAACGGAAATCCGGCCCGTGATTCGGGATTCCAGCCGCAATCACAAGTCGGTTACAGTTAAAAACCCGCTGACTTTAACGGTTAATAGCAAAGCCCCCTTACATGCTAGAAACAGAAAATGTGCATATACAGGATCTTTTCAAAAAATTAGCATATTGTGATAAAGTTCATTATTTTTTGTAATGTACTGATAAACATTAGACTTTCATATATTTTAGATTCAAATACACACAACTGAAGTATTTCAAGCCTTTTATTGTTTTAATATTGATGATTTTGGCATACAGCTCATGAAAACCCAAAATTCATATCTCAAAAAATTAGCATATTTCATCCGACCAATAAAAGAAAAGTGTTTTTAAAACAAAAAAAAGTCAACCTTCAAATAATTATGTTCAGTTATGCACTCAATACTTGGTCGGGAATCCTTTTGCAGAAATGACTGCTTCAATGCAGCGTGGCATGGAGGCAATCAACCTGTGGCACTGATCAGGTGTTATGGAGGCCCAGGATGCTTCGATAGCGGCCTTCAGCTCATGCAGAGTGTTGGGTCTTGCGTCTCTCAACTTTCTCTTCACAATATCCCACAGATTCTCTATGGGGTTCGGGTCAGGAGAGTTGGCAGGCCAATTGAGCACAGTAATACCATGGTCAGTAAACCATTTACCAGTGGTTTTGGCACTGTGAGCAGGTGCCAGGTCGTGCTGAAAAATGAAATCTTTATCTCCATAAAGCTTTTCAGCAGATGGAAGCATGAACCCACTTTTGAACCAGAAACAGCGGCAGAAGCGCCTGACCTGGGCTACAAAGAAGCAGCACTGGACTGTTGCTCAGTGGTCCAAAGTACTTTTTTCGGATGAAAGCAACTTTTACATGTCATTCAGAAATCAAGGTGCCAGAGTCTGGAGGAAGACTGGGGAGAGGCAAATGCCAAAATGCCTGAAGTCCAGTGTCAAGTACCCACAGTCAGTGATGGTCTGAGGTGCCATGTCAGCTGCTGGTGTTGGTCCACTGTGTTTTATCAAGGGCAGGGTCAATGCAGCTAGCTATCACGAGATTTTGGAGCACTTCATGCTTCCATCTGCTAAAAGGCTTTATGGAGATGAAAATTTTATTTTTCAGCACGACCTGGCACCTGCTCACAGTGCCAAAACCACTGGTAAATGGTTTACTGACCATGGTATTACTGTGCTCAATTGGCCTGCCAACTCTCCTGACCTGAACCCCATAGAGAATCTGTGGGATATTGTGAAGAGAAAGTTGAGAGACGCAAGACCCAACACTCTGGATGAGCTTAAGGCCGCTATTGAAGCATCCTGGGCCCCCATAACACCTGAGCAGTGCCACATGCTGATTGCCTCCATGCCACGCCGCATTGAAGCAGTCATTTCTGCAAAAGGATTCCCGACCAAGTATTGAGGGCATAACTGAACATAATTATTTGAAGGTTAACTTTTTTTGTTTTAAAAACACTTTTATTTTATTGGTCGGATGAAATATGCTAATTTTTTGAGATAGGAATTTTGGGTTTTCATGAGCTGTATGCCAAAATCATCAATATTAAAACAATAAAAGGCTTGAACTACTTCTGTTGTGTGTATTTGAATCTAAAATATATGAAAGTCTAATGTTTATCAGTACATTACAAAAAATAATGAACTTTATTACAATATGCTAATTTTTTGAGAAGATCCTGTATATATATATATATACATAAATATATATATATATATATATATTGGAAATGTTAAGAAGAACACTGGTAATAAGAGGAAACATTTTTTTTTCAAAAAGACCTTATAGTTTTTGAGAAAATCGATTTTAAAGTTTCAAAGGAAAAAACTATACAGTGGAGGAAATAATTATTTGACCCCTCACTGATTTTGTAAGTTTGTCCAATGACAAAGAAATGAAAAGTCTCAGAACAGTATCATTTCAATGGTAGGTTTATTTTAACAGTGGCAGATAGCACATCAAAAGGAAAATCGAAAAAAATAACCTTAAATAAAAGATAGCAACTGATTTGCATTTCATTGAGTGAAATAAGTTTTTGAACCCCTACCAACCATTAAGAGTTCTGGCTCCCACAGAGTGGTTAGACACTTCTACTCCATTAGTCACCCTCATTAACCTTCCTGGCGGTAAGCCCGAGCTGAGCTCGGGCTATGCCGCGCAGGAAGATATCTCAGCCCCTGATGGAGCGATTTGCTCCATTTAAAATGCTGTACGCGCAGCTAGCACTTTGCTAGCCGCGCGTACAGCTTGATCGCCGCCGCTCTGCGGCGATCGCCCGTACGCAGCGGCGCAAGAGGGCCCCCCCCCCCGCCAGAGCCCTGCGCTGCCCGGACCAATGAGTTCCGGGCAGCGCTATGGGCTGGATCGGAGGTGTCTGACGTCAGGACGTCGGCTGACGTCCATGACGTCATTCCGATCGTCGCCATGGCGACAGGAGAAGCCAAACAGGGGAGCGCGTTATATACGCGTTCCCCTGTTTGCTATTGATGCCGGCGACGATCGCACTAGAGGGACACATGCGCCCTCTAGTGGTGTTTCATGTAGCTACCACTCTGGTAGCTTTACATGAAACACAAAAAAAAAAATTTAAAAAAAAAGGATTTTTGCCATTTTGGCAAAAAAAATTAACCGCCAGGAGGGTTAAGGACACCTGTCTTAACTAGTCACCTGTATAAAAGACACCTATCCACAGAATCAATCAATCAAGCAGACTCCAAACTCTCCAACATGGGAAAGACCAAAGAGCTGTCCAAGGATGTCAGAGACAAAATTGTAGACCTGCACAAGGCTGGAATGGGCTACAAAACCATTAGCAAGAAGCTGGTAGAGAAGGTGACAACTGTTGGTGCGATTGTTCAAAAATGGAAGGAGCACAAAATGACCATCAATCGACCTCGCTCTGGGGCTCCACGCAAGATCTCACCTCGTGGGGTGTCAATGGTTCTGAGAAAGGTGAAAAAGCATCCTAGAACTACACGGGAGGAGTTAGTGAATGACCTCAAATTAGCAGGGACCACAGTCACCAAGAAAACCATTGGAAACACAATACACCGCAATGGATTAAAATCCTGCAGTGCTCGCAAGGTCCCCCTGCTCAAGAAGGCACATGTGCAGGCCCGTCTGAAGCTTGCCAATAAACACCTGAATGATTCTGTGAGTGACTGGGAGAAGGTGCTGTGGTCTGATGAGACCAAAATAGAGCTCTTTGGCATTAACTCAACTCGCTGTGTTTGGAGGAAGAAAAATGCTGCCTATGACCCCCAAAACACCGTCCCCACCGTCAAGCATGGGGGTTGAAACATTTTGCTTTGGGGGTGTTTTTCTGCTAAGGGCACAGGACAACTTAATCGCATTAACGGGAAAATGGACGGAGCCATGTATCGTGAAATCCTGAACGACAACCTCCTTCCCTCTGCCAGGAAACTGAAAATGGGTCGTGGATGGGTGTTCCAGCACGACAATGACCCAAAACTTACAGCAAAGGCAACAAAGGAGTGGCTCAAGAAGAAGCACATTAAGGTCATGGAGTGGCCTAGTCAGTCTCCGGACCTTAATCCAATAGAAAACCTATGGAGGGAGCTCAAGCTCAGAGTTGCACAGAGACAGCCTCGAAACCTTAGGGATTTAGAGATGATCTGCAAAGAGGAGTGGACCAACATTCCTCCTAAAATGTGTGCAAACTTGGTCATCAATTACAAGAAAAGTTTAACCTCTGTGCTTGCAAACAAGGGTTTTTCCACTAAGTATTAAGTCTTTTATTGTTAGAGGGTTCAAAAACTTATTTCACTCAATGAAATGCAAATCAGTTGCTATCTTTTATTTAAGGTTATTTTTTCGATTTTCCTTTTGATGTGCTATCTGCCAATGTTAAAATAAACCTACCATTGAAATGATACTGTTCTACGACTTTTCATTTCTTTGTTATTGAAAAAACTTACAAAATCAGTGAGGGGTCAAATAATTATTTCCTCCACTGTACATGTAAATGTGGTAAATGACAGTTAATGTAGCTAGAGTTGGGCCGAACCTCCGATTTTAGGTTCGCGAACCGGGTTCGCGAACTTCCGCGGAAGGTTCGGTTCGCGGTAAAGTTCGCGAACCGCAATAGACTTCAATGGGGATGCGAACTTTGAGAAAAAAAAATAATTATGCTGGCCACAAAAGTGATGGAAAAGATGTTTCAAGGGGTCTAACACCTGGAGGGGGGCATGGCGGAGTGGGATACACGCCAAAAGTCCCCAGGAAAAATCTGGATTTGACGCAAAGCAGCGTTTTAAGGGCAGAAATCACATTGAATGCTAAATGACAGGCCTAAAGTGCTTTAAAACATCTTGCATGTGTATACATCAATCAGGTAGTGTAATTAAGGTACTGCTTCACACTGACACACCAAACTGTTCACTGAACAGAACAGGTATGCAGTGGTGGGTGGGTTCACAGAACAGGTATGCAGTGGCAGGGTCACTGAACAGGTATGCAGTGGTGGGTGGGTTCACAGAACAGGTATGCAGTGGTGGGTGGGTTCACAGAACAGGTATGCAGTGGCAGGATCACTGAACAGGTATGCAGTGGTGGGTGGGTTCACAGAACAGGTATGCAGTGGCAGGATCACTGAACAGGTATGCAGTGGTGGGTGGGTTCACAGAACAGGTATGCAGTGGCAGGATCACTGAACAGGTATGCAGTGGTGGGTGGGTTCACAGAACAGGTATGCAGTGGTGGGTGGGTTCACAGAACAGGTATGCAGTGGCAGGATCACTGAACAGGTATGCAGTGGTGGGTGGGTTCACAGAACAGGTATGCAGTGGCAGGGTCACTGAACAGGTATGCAGTGGTGGGTGGGTTCACAGAACAGGTATGCAGTGGCAGGATCACTGAACAGGTATGCAGTGGTGGGTGGGTTCACAGAACAGGTATGCAGTGGTGGGTGGGTTCACAGAACAGGTATGCAGTGGTGGGTGGGTTCACAGAACAGGTATACAGTGGCGGGTTCACTGAACAAAACAGGTATACAGTGGCGGGTTCACAGAACAGGTATGCAGTGGCAGGTTCACTGAACACAACAGGTATGCAGTGGCGGGTTCACTAAACAGGTATGCAGTGGCGGGTCCACTGAACAGAACAGGTATGCAGTGGTGGGTTCACAGAACAGGTATGCAGTGGTGGGTTCACAGAACAGGTATGCAGTGGCAGGGTCACTGAACAGGTATGCAGTGGTGGGTGGGTTCACAGAACAGGTATGCAGTGGTGGGTGGGTTCACAGAACAGGTATGCAGTGGTGGGTGGGTTCACAGAACAGGTATGCAGTGGCAGGATCACTGAACAGGTATGCAGTGGTGGGTGGGTTCACAGAACAGGTATGCAGTGGTGGGTGGGTTCACAGAACAGGTATGCAGTGGCAGGATCACTGAACAGGTATGCAGTGGTGGGTGGGTTCACAGAACAGGTATGCAGTGGCAGGATCACTGAACAGGTATGCAGTGGGCTCACTGAACAGAACAGGTATGCAGCCAGGAACAAGCTAAGCCTAACTAATCTTTCCCTATGAGAGACAGACAGCAGCTCGCCCTACTCTCTCTAATGCAGGCACACGAGTGGCCGTAATGGCCGCCGCTGCCTGCCTTATATAAGGGGGGGTGGGGCTCCAGGGGCTAGTGTAGCCTAATTGGCTACACTGGGCCTGCTGACTGTGATGTAGAGGGTCAAAGTTGACCCTCATAGTGCATTGTGGGGCGAACCGAACTTCCGGAAACGTTCGCCTGCGGGAGGCGAACGCGAACCACCGAAGTTCGCCGGGAACCGTTCGCCGGCGAACCGTTTGGCCCATCTCTAAATGTAGCACACCTAACGGTAGTGTAAATTTACATACATCAAAAGAAAGAGCAATGAATTTCATGACGGGGTTTCCAGGGAAACCCCTCCGGAGCTGGAAACCCCTCCGGAGCTGCAACGCTTTGGCCAGGGATCGCTATACAGCCACAATATGGCTGTATAAAGATCCCTAGTATCTTTTACTATTTTTTTAAACTTTTTTTTTCATGTTCAGAGGGTGGGAAAAACGATGTGGGGTCCCCCCTCCCGAGCATCTTTAAACCCTACTTTCCCATGCAGGCTGGGATAGCCAGAATGCGGAGCCCCGTCGAGTGCTGATTCGCACCCTGAGCTATACCAGCCCGCATTGTCCATGGTATGGCGGGCTCCGGGGGAGAGGGGTGGCCATGGCCAAGCCTTCCCCTCCCCCTGGAGCCCTTGTTCAATACATGAACAAGGGGCTCTTCCTCACCTCCGGTGCCCCAGGAGGAGGTGGGGTTGCTAACTTCCTGGGGGGTTCATGGTGGCATTTTTGGAGTCTCTTTTAAAGAAAACCTGTACTGAAAAAAAGTTCCCCTGGGGGGTACTCACCTCAGTAGGGGGAAGCCTCTGGATCCTATCGAGGCTTCCCCCGTCCTCCTGTGTCCCACGGCGGTCTCGCTGCAGCCCCGGGAACGCACAGGCAACAAATCCGACAGCCTGTGCAGTATTTACCTTTTCGGGTTCTAGCGGGGGCGCTGTTGCGGCTCTCCTGACGGAGATAGGCGAAAATAGCCGATCTCCGTCGCGTCCGCTCTACTGTGCAGGCGCAGGAGACTTGCGCCTGCGCAGTAGAGCGGCCCGACGGAGATCGACTATTTTCGCCTATCTCCATGAGAAGAGTGGATACTGCGCCTGCGCTGGAGCCAAAAGGTAAAGATTTACATCGCTGCCGCTCCGGGAGGATTTTCTCCACTGCCGTGGGACGGAGGAGGACGGAGGAAGCCTCAAAAGGATCCGGAGGCTTCCCCCACCCAAGGTGAGTACCCCCCAGGGGAGATTTTTTTGCATTACAGATTTTCTTTAAGAAGACGACCCCCAGATGCCCACCCCCCTCCCTGGAGAAATTAGTATAGGAGTACAAAGTACCCCTTACCCATTTCCACAGTCTTGTTCCCACTGTTCTTCTTAACATATCCTGCAAATTTGGTGTTTCTAGCATGTAAGGGGGCTTTGCTATTAACCGCTAAAATCGGCGGGATTCAATCACGGGTTCAATGCTAAATTCCGACTTAAAACTGCATTAGAATCGGAATTCCTTTTCTATCCATGATCATGGCCAATTCAGAAGTGGGCGAAGTTGTGATCAAATGTATTAAAAACACACACATACATGTAAAACCTACCCTGTGAAGTGTGGAGTGATAGCGGGGGCTGCAGGTGAATCTCTGGAGCACAACGCTGTGGCTGGCAGCGTAGCACAACATTCAGTTGCTAACCAGCTATGGGCAGACATTACTGCAGCTGCCTGGGGCCTGGTGTGTGGCTCTGTGTTCACTGGGCCCCAGATTCACTGTCAAATGCCCCTCCTGTCTGTGATGCCTTATAGGTGGCCCTGGTGCAGCACACATTCTTACTACCATGCCTGGAGGTCATGTGGTCACTACGGTACGTGTTTCAGGGGACAGCCCCCTTCTTCAGCACCTGTAAAGGCTGCATCTGAACAGGTGTAATATTACTCCCTGTGGCCTCCCCCCACATGTATTCCTTCCCAATAGGCAAGAATGTGGGGAAAGCACCAGAGGCGTAGCTAGGGCTTTCAGCGCCCGGGGACAAAGACTATCAATGCGCCCCCTAAGGTGAAGGCTGCGCCGCGCCAAAAAGGGGTGTGGCCACATAATAAACGTGGGCGTGGTTATGGGTGGAGCCAAATGTACATGGAGGTTAGCAGGCTCACGCTCACCCACCCTCCCTCAGTATGTACCTTCCAGCATGTTCCAAGACAAATTCAGCAATCATGAGCCCCCCCCATCAAGACAAATTCAGCAATCATGAGCAAATATGAGGCCCCCAACATGACCAACTCAGCAATCATGAGGCCCCCAACAAGACAAATTTAGCAATCATGAGGCCCCCAACAAGACAAATTCAGCAATCATGAGGCTCCCAACAAGGCAAACTCAGCGATCTTGAGGCCCCCAACAAATCATGAGGCCCCCAACAAGACAAATTCAGTAACCATGAGGCCCCCAACAAGACAAATTCAGCAGTCATGAGGCACATAAATAGACAGCATTTCACATAAATAGGCAGAATGCCCCCTTAATATGGTAGACACCTCTCACCTGGCAGCAGTTCCCCAAAATACACTCAATCTGACAGCAGTGGTTCCCCAAAAATAGGTAGCCCCAGGTCTATAGGTGTTCCCAGAATAGGTAGCCAGCAGTGTAGATGTCCCCAGAATAGGTGGCCAGCGGTATAGATGTCCCCAGAACAGGTAGCCAGTGGTAGAGATGTCCACAGAACAGGTAGCCAGGGGTATATGTGGCCAGTATATGTAGGCAGGGGTATATGTCCCCAGTATATGTAGCCAGAGGTATATGTGCCCAGTATATGTAGTTAGGGGTATATGTGCCCAGTATATGTAGGCAGGGGTATATATGCCCAGTATATGCAGGCAGGTGTATATGTTCTCTCAGTATATGTAGTCAGGGGTATATGTCCCCAGTATATGTAGTCAGGGGTATATGTCCCCAGTATATGTAGTCAGGGGTATATGTCCCCAGTATATATAGTCAGGGGTATATGTGCTCAGTATATGTAGCGAGGTGTATATGTGCCCAGTATATGTAGTGGGGAGTATATGTCCCCAGTATATGTAGTCAGGGGTATATGTGCCCAGAGGAGGTAGCCAGGTCCCCCCCCCCCCCCAGCAGGAGGGGAGCAGCGCAGAGAAGAGGGAGAGCTGAGCGGACGGTGGAGAAGGGGGCCACCTCCCCCCCTTCCCTCACCTTAGGGTGCTCTCCCTCCCTCGCTGTCCCCTCCATTAATGTCCGGGTGGCTGGCAGCGGCGGGCGGAACTTACCTCCGTCTCGTCGCAGCGCCGGATGGATTTGCCGCTACTCGGTCTGGTCCAGACCAGAGCAGCGGCTGCGGGACCCGAACTTCCGGCGCTGGAGCGAGACGGAGGTGAGTTTCGCCCGCCGCTGCCAGCCACCCGGACAATAATGGAGGGGACAGCGAGGGAGGGAGAGCACCCTAAGGTGAGGGAAGGGGGGGGAGATGGCCACCCTTCCCCACCGTCCGCACAGCTCTCCCTCTTCTCTGCGCTGCTCCCCTCCCCAAAACAAACAAACAAAAAAAATGCAGCTCAGCCGGGCGCCCTTGGGGACCCGGCGCCCGGGGGCACTTGTCCTACCCCGACCCCCCCCTAGCTACGCCCCTGGAAAGCACAGCACTTTGGTCAGGATACTGTTACAGCTACGCGGGACAGATGAAGGAGCTGTGTACCACTGAAGCTAACAACAAGGGGAATTGCACTTTTCACACAGATGACATTCCACTGAACTACAGGCAGGTAACATTGCTATATGAGCAATAAATAGTTGGGAGACACGTTTTGATTGTATGAAGCCCCACCCTGACTAAGCCCCGCCCCATAGGCGGTCTATTTCTTGCTTCTGCTGCATCTGCCTAGCGTAAGTTGCAGGCAGCTGCGACTGTGTCCCTCTGTGCCTTGTGCATCGTTTTTTCCTCCTTTGTGCCTCCTTCTGTCCCTCCTTCAGTCCATTGTGCCATGTCTGACCCCCCGTTTGTCCTTGTCTCCTTTTATGCCTCCTGTCTCCCTTCTGTCTCCATGTGCCTCCTTCAGTTCCCGTGCCCCCTCTGCCTCATTCTGTGACCCTTTGTGCCTCCTTCTGTCCCCCTGTGCCTCCTTATGTCACCTTGTGCCTTTCTTTGTCCCCTTGTGCTACCTCTGCCCCTGTTCCTCCTTAAGTCCCACTCTACCTCCTTCTGTCCTCCTGTGCCTCCTTCGGTCTCCCTTTGTGCCTCACTCTGTCTCCATGTACCTCTTCTGTCCCCATGTGCCACCTCTGTCTTCCTGTGCCTCCTTCTGTGCCTTCTTCTGTCTCCCTGTGGCTCTGTCTGCCCCCTTCTGTCTCCCTGTGCCTCCTTACGTCCCCCTCTGCCTTCTTCTGTCTCCTTTTGTGCCTCCTTCTGTCCCCCTTTGTGCATTCTTCTCTTCACCTTTGTGCCTCCTACTGTCTTCCTGTGCCACCTTCTGCCCCCCCCCCCTTGTGCTTTTTTCTGTCCCCCATTGTGCCTCCTTCTGCCCCCTTTGTGCCTCCTTCTGTCCCCTGTGTGCCTCCTTCTGTTCCCCTGTGTGCCTCCCTCTGTCCCCTTGTGCGACTTCTTCTGACCCTCGTGCCTCCTTCTATCCCCCTTTGTTCCTTCTCCTGTTCCCCTTTGTGCCCCATAAAAGTGGAGCCCTGCCTATGTGTATCTTCTGGTGAAACGAAACGCTGCCCGCATTGTGTATTTTCTGGTGAAACGCTGCTGCATTTACGTGTATTTTTCTGCTGAAACATTGCCGCATTATGATTATTTTCTGGTGAAACATTGCCGCATTATGGTTATTTTCTGGTGAAACACTGTCGTATTATGATTATTTTCTGGTGAAATGCTGCTGCATTACGATTATTTTCTGGTTAAACACATCCACAATACGTGTATTTTCTGTTGAAACGCTGCCACATTCCGGCTATTTTCTGGTGAAACGCTGCTGCATTACGATTATTTTCATGGAGGGTGGTGGGGGCACAGGTTTTCTTTCCTGGAGTGGCAAAATGACTAGAGGCGCCCCTGCTATATCTGACTGTAATTCCTCTTTGGCAAAATGAAGCCAGGGACTCACATAAAAAAGTTTTACCAAATAATAACAGATGAAAATCCACCACAGATCTCTTATGATATGTTCTCTAGATTTAGTAAATTAACCTCATAAAGAAGCTAAGTACAGCAATTCCGAGTGATTTCACAGTAATAGAACTATTTTCTTGTTCTTAGCAGAGAGTTGAAATGTAGGAAAGGGAATTTCTTGGCAGGCAATTAATCTGTGATTCACAGCAGGCGGTCGGGAGATGGTGATCAAGCCGGACACTGAGGAATTTCAGCTGCAGAAAATTCCATATTCCAAGTGTTGTGCATTATACAAGGAGGCCAGTCCTTCCAGAGTCCAATCCATGACCTAAGCAGGGCAACATGTTCTGCCATCCAACAAAGAATAACAAGAGGAGCGGAACACTCCCCCACAATCAGAGGGCCACACCTCACCTGTTTTTTTTTTGTTCAGGTGATTGTGAAGTCAAATAAACTGTGCAATGCTATGTACACACAATGCAATTTTCTGACGGATTTACTGTCAGATCGATTATTTTCAACATGTTCGATCTGATTTCCGATCAATTTTACATAGATTTTCTGTTCATTTCTATGAAAAATTGTTTAAAAAATCGATCAGAAATAAGATTGGACATGTTAGAAATAATCAATATGACAGTAAATATGTCTTAATACAACAAATACTTGCTGAAAAAAATAACTTCTCTGTGTTTGAAAAGGCAGATAAATCTGTGCAATTAGTTTTCAGCAACTGTGAATAGACTGCAGAAGATGGTAACCCCTTTCCCACAAGAAATCTTCACCTTTCAGTGAAAAGCAAACTTGTAGTTCCTTAACAGCTAAGGAACTACAAGTCCCACAATGCTTTGCAGGAGTCTGACAGCCACAGTCATGATTCATAAAGGCAAATGCATTGTGGGACTTGTAGTTCCTTAAAGAGAACCCGAGGTGGGATTTAATTATGTTAGTGGGGCACAGAGGCTGGTTGTGCACACTAACACCAGCCTCTGTTGCCCCATGGTGTGCCTCCAGGACCCCCCTGCGTGCCGCTATACCCCCCGCAGTGCTAGCGACACACAGCGTGTCAGCAGCACAATGTTTACCTATGCGGTGTCTGTTAGCGCCGCTCCCCCGCCTCCTCTGTATCGGCGCTACCTGCCCGCGTCCCTTTCCTCCCGCTGATTGGAGGGAAGGGACGCGGGCGGGTAGCGCCGATACGGAGGAGGAGGGGGAGCGGCGCTGACTGACACGGAATAGGTAAACATTGTGCTGGCGACACGCTGTGTGTCACTAGCACTACGGGGGGTATAGCGGCGCGCAGGGGGGTCCTGGAGGCACACCATGGGGCAACGGAGGCTGGTGTTCGTGTGCACAACCAGCCTCTGTGCCCCACTAACATAATTAACCTGCCTGGCGTTCTATTAAGATCGCCAGGGAGGCTGCGGGAGGCTTTTTTAATTAAAAAAAAAACTATTTCATGCAGCCAACTGCATAAAAGCCCACTAGAGGGCGCTCCGGAGGCGTTCTTCCGATCACCTCCGGCGGCCAGAAGTAACACGGAAGGCTGCAATGAGCAGCCTTCCATGTTTCGCTCACCTCGTCGCCATGGCGACGAGCGGAGTGACGTCATGGACGTCAGCCGACGTCCTGACGTCAGCCGCCTCCGATCCAGCCCTTAGCGCTGGCCGGAACTTTTTGTTCCGGCTATGCTGGGCTCAGGCGGCTGGGGGGACCCTCTTTCGCAGCTGCATGCGGCGGATCGCCGCACTGCAGCGGCGATCAGGCAGCACACGCGGCTGGCAAAGTGCCGGCTGCGTGTGCTGCTTTTTATTTGAGCCAAATCGGCCCAGCAGGGCCTGAGCGGCAGGCTCCGGCGGTACTGGACGAGCTGAGCTCGTCCAGACCGCTCAGCAGGTTAAATCCCACCTCGGGTTCTCTTTAAAGAGAATCTGTACAGTCAGATTTGTACAATAAAAAACATTCCAATCGAGTCACTGTGATCTCCTGGATCCCTCTTTGCTGTTTCCGCCGCTCACCGCCTTGATTCTGGCTTTTAATCGCCAGTTTTAGACAGTGTTTACAAACAAAAAACATAACCGCTAACCAGGAAGTGATGCATGTGTATATATATCATGCTACAGTATACTACAAGTTTTTATTACATAGTTAATGTTATGCACTCCAGTCTGGGTTTCTCACAGTTTCTCAGCATGGGCAGCTCCCTCCCCCCTCAGACAGGCTAAAATTGAGAGCAGAGACCTGTTTGTGAGGGATAAACAAAACACACACAGAGATCCTGGCGGGGGCGTGCATAACTTCTCCCTATCACAGCAGAGGCAGTGCATTCCTCTCTGGGTTGACAAAGCTTGACAAAGAAAAGATTAGATATATTACAGAGACAGTGCAACTAGAAAAGGCTGCAGTAATCCAGACCACATTAGAACAGGTATAGGAAATTATAGGATAGAAGAAATAAGGCTGAACATTTTGTTACAGTCTCTTTAACAGCTGGAGAGCCAAGTTTGCCTATCACTGGAATAGACCATCAAGGGGGGAACTGTATGGCTGATATTGTAGTGAAACCCCTCCCACAGTGTGATGTCAGTATCATGGCCCTCACCGTTCCTGTCTGTGAACCTCGATGCATTGTGGGAAATAATGACTATTTCCGACTGCGGAATGTTTGTTTATTGAGTGTACTATGCACAGAGATCACCTGGCAGAACTAAAGATGTCACCATGTGATAAATCTCAGAATGTAAATCAGGGAGAGGAAAGATTTTGCAATGGACAAACACTGACTAAATAATCTAGGAGTGAATATTGTAAAAAAAAATAAGCAATTTTCTTTGTGTTCTTTTTACTACAGTTCCTCTGTAACATCTTTCCATGGTAGCCAAAACGGACACAAGCTGTGCTGCATCGGTACAGGCCAGGGAAGGCCGGAGAGGGAACCAATTCAAAACGATGGCAAAGGACAACGTTTATTTTTATATTAATCCGCAGGACAGTCAGACTATTGCGGCCCCGCGGTATTACAGAACATTACACACATCCTTTAAGACGACAAACCCCAGAGCTAGGCCATCTGTGATCTCTGCAGCCTCTGGGTGCAGTTACCAGAAGGGATTTACCCCCGGCCTCCTGGTGGCACGGCCATTCTGCAGATCTGTTTGCCATGCGTGTCACCCCGCCCCGGGCGGCGTGATGTGCCTTCCCGGCTATGTAGGACAGAGTCGTCTTCCCTCCAGAAAGAACTCGTTAGCAAGAATAGATACAAGAAAGAGAGAACTGACAAAAAATACCCACTCGCCTTGAGCTGTACGTTTCTTTATTGTGCGTTGATGTCTTATTCACAACAGATCTGTCAGCGGTAAGACGTCATCGGGCGAGTCAGCTGTCACAGTCAATTCAGCACACCGCTCCAAATACAAAGGAACACAAAGAAAACTGTTTGTGTATTTTTGCCGTTTTTATTTATTTTTGTTGCTGGGGAAAAAAAACTCTGAATAACTATTGATTTAGCACACTTGGGAGGTTTAAAAATGAAACATTTAAAGGGAACATCAGTATGTTCAATCACAAGAGAATGTATGCGTGCTCTACGCCAAGCTTAACCCTTTCAAGTCACATGCTTTTTCTCTGATTATAGTTAGCATTGCATTTCTTTCTTCTGAGGGCAGGTAGTGAGTGGCTTGTTTTAGGAGGTGAGAGCCCTGGAGCAGGCTATTTGCGCCTGTCCGCCCCTTATGTGTCGCGCCCAGGTTATGCGCATATAGCAGAACGCAATGGACGTTGAGGTAAGTGCCTGTTTTTAATCCTGGGAGGTGTGTGACGGGCGGCTCTTCCCGGCGCTGGCCACGCTGGGGAGATCGCCTGCACCCCCTGGCCTCCACCTCCGGGGTGCCGCTGTGTGGGTTCCAGGCGGTGAGAGTGCCTGGGACCCCCGCGGCCCCCCGGTTGTATGGGGGCAATGGGAAGCCTCCTCGTGGCGCCCCTGGATAGTGCTGTATAGCATGAACTAATTCCCGCAGGGCGATTGTTTTGCGGTTTTTGGTTTTGACCCTGCATATTTAGGCATGCGAAAGCAAATGCTTATTTGCATGAGCAATGTCTCGTGATTAGCCAATAGGCCAAATTTGCAAAGCCAGATTTGTCAGGTTCACTTGGTTGATGCACACATGCTTTTTCTCTGATTATAGTTAACATCAGTATGTTAAAATAAAAAGTAATTTCTTGCTGGTGGAAGAATTTTTTCAAGTATTGTGATTTCTAGAAGCAGATTGAATTTACAGATAGTCCCCAACTTATGAACGCCTGACTTACAAACGACTGACCGATAGGAACGGCCAAAAAATACTCAAAAAACGACTACTTTCCTGCCTCTGATAAAGGGGTCCATCCTTCAGATCAGGTTTTTTGTGGCTGCATTTTATCAATCTCTTCCAGATTTGATCATTATGATTGGATCGGCTGGATATCGATGCTGCAAACTGAGTAATGTCTGCACCTTTGCAAGCAAATGGGGGAGTGGAAATGCCATGGCTGCAAAGAGGCCTCATTCATCCTGTCCAGGAAATCACAGCTGGCTGTAGAGGAAACTGGATAGGTCATTTTTGAATAGCGTTAATTTGCAAAAAATGTTATGTATCACATTCACATACAGCACTATATACCAGGGGCAGAGGTATGAATCATGGGGCCCCCCAACCAAACTTTGATAAGGCCCCCAATGTTATTATTATTTTCTATTTATATAGCGCCAGCATATTCCACAGGGCTTTACAAAGCACAATAAGGCACAAATATTGCAATAAAAACAGTAAACAGTAGGAGGATGACCCTGTCCTTGTGACCTTACAATCTAAAGGGTAGTGGAAGGACACACTAGGTTGGGGGGGGGGGGGTTGAGGCAGTGAGCCTTTGCCTCTGACTACATTGTGAACAGATATATAAACAGGGGCTATACAATGTTATAAGCTTGTCTGAACAGGTGTGTTTTAAGAGTACGTTTGAAGATGTCCAGGTTTGAAGCATGACGTACAGGCTGTGGAAGAGAGTTCCAGATGAGGGGTGATGCTCGTGTGAAGTCCTGGATGCGAGCATGAGAGGAGGTGATCAGCTTAGAGGCCAGGAGAATTTCTTGGGAGGAGCGAAGGTTGTGGGAGGGACAGTATCCCTTGCCCTTTCCCTTGCCTACCCCTGGTGACCCTCACAGCCTGGAGGCCCATCTCACAAGGGCCATAAAACAAGTGTGGCCATCAGGATCTTCACACCTATAACAAGTGTAGCCACAAACACACCTGATGGAGGATGGAGCCCTGTATCAGAGGAAGTCTAGTAGTAGTTGGGGACCCCTTACAGCTCTGGGCCCCCTAAGGTTGCAGTGGCAGCTCCCCTGCAGTGACAGCCCTACTGTATACAATAGGCAACACATTAGGATTCAAATAGCAGAAAGGCAAGCGGGCAAAGAAGATACGGTATTAGCACAGAATACGCAGCACATCATTTATATACCGTAACTAACTGTAAAAAAAAATGAAAGCGAGTATGATGTTTTATACCGTGTCAAATATTAAACGAGATGTGTTTGTATTTTATGAGAGATAAAACGCGCTGTTGATTTCCATGTGGCCACAGGAGCAGGTGAGGAAGGGGCAGCAGCGACATATATTGTGGCGGTTTTTAATCGGCCATGGCGTGAGTGACTCCATGATGGCCTAGGCCAGCTGGCAGCCGCATCCTCCAATGAATGGCCATTGTTATGTCCGTCCTTCTGTTCATCCATCTGTCCACATCTATTTCTGCTCGCAGCCGCCCTGCCCTGGCCCGCTTCGCGATGGTTGTGGGCGCGGTAAGTCAACGGGAGTCAGAGGCGCCAGAAAAGTATCATGATCCTTGGCCTGGATTCCGGTTGGGATTGTTTTTCAGACTGGAAATGCTAAGTTCATTAAATGAGGGTGATACAAGTGGAACAGGGCCGGTTCTAGGTAGTGTGGGGTCCCCCTGACAGACCCCACCCAAAGCTGCATTAGAGGCTCCCTTTGTTGCTGTCAAATTCACTCAACAACCCCCAGAGTTGCTCCAGGTTCCTCCTCAACTTAATTTGGTCCCCATGGCAGTTTAGAGACTCACCTTTTCCGGCTGGCACATGCTCCTCCATATGTCTGGGGCTCCGTGCACTCTCGTCTTCATCCTCGCAGGAGCCCCTCTCCCAGGGGCGGTCCTTCCATGAAGCAGCGTGAATCACGTGCTTCATGGCGGCAACCAGGGGCGTTGCTAGCCCCAAAGATCAGTGGCGCGTGTCCCTGATCTATTCTGGGGTGCCCCAGATGTCCCTCAGGCAGAGTCAGCCAGCATGCAGCAATACTCACCTCCGGCCGCTTGGTCTCCGGATTCTGCAGACATCTCCTCTTCAGGGCTTCTTTCCCTTCTCCACCACAACACCCAGCATGCCCAATAGAGGCACCGCTGCATGCAGCATGGCACCACACAATGCATCTCTGTGGGCCTACTAGGTGCGGTGGTGCGTGATGCCTATGGGGGCATGCAAGGAGCTGTGGTTCTACTATGGGGACATGCTGGGAGTTGTGGTGCCTCATGGGAGGGGGTCCACTAAAAACATCAGGGAACCCTATGGGGGGACGGCCAGGCAACCTGGCAGCAGGCCAGTCTGTCCAGCTTAGTTATGTTTAAGCAACACTGCTTATTTATGTGATATGTAGCATTTTTTTGTATGAATGGAGAGGGGGGCTTCATCCGACATTTTGCTGGGCAAGCCTACTTAGATTGCTGTTAAGTTCATGTAAAATTGGCTCCACCCATGACCACACCCATAATCTGGTGCATGGCCACACCCATTTTTCAGCAGGATCAGCAGGACAGCTTGGGGGCAGAAAGCAGGGCTGGTTCTCTCATGAAGCAAGGTGAAACATTTGCATCAGGCAGCAGAGATTACAGGGGCAGCATGTTTGTGCTGTGTTTATACACTAACAGCATGCAGCCAGAGTAGGAGAAGAAGCGAGAGGAGAGTAAGCGAGGTGAAGAGGTCATCATTGGGGAAAATCAGCTTATTGTGCTGTGTGAGGAGGTGGAAGCAGGAGGTCATCATTGGGGAAAATCAGCTTGTTGTGCTGTGTGAGGAGGTGGAAGCAGGAGGTCATCATTGGGGAAAATCAGCTTGTTGTGCTGTGTGAGGAGGTGGAAGCAGGAGAGCAGCAGTGTGTCATTGACTTGCACAGTAGGAGGTGGCACTGCTGTCCTGACTGAGGAGGAATAGAGGACGGCTGACTGGCTGAGGGTGAGCAGTTTGTTTGTGACAGACTCGCTGCCAGCCAGTGTGTTATTGTGTTGAGCTGCAGTATGTCATTTCTCAAGTTGTGGCATATGCTCCATTGCTGAATAAAGCAGAGTAAATTGTCGGGTGCAGTGCGATCATTCCAAATGGGGAAGGGGGGCGCACATCCTCACAGGTTTGTCTCAGGCAGCACAACGTCTAGAACTAGCCCTGGCTGCCAGGCAACTAGTAAATAACCATGGCAGCCTCTATACCCCTCTCACTTCAGTTGTCCTTTAGGTCAGAGTCACACACTTTACACTAAAAAGCAGCAAGTGCAAGTATGTCTAATGAGCAATATGGCTGCCTATAAGGACACATCCACTATGCCTGCAGAATGTTCCCAGAACCTGTGTTTTGATGATAGAATGACCCCCCTGTACAGACTATTCCCTTTGAAGGAGATGTCGGACTATCATTACTGAAAGCTCCATATTCTATACTGCATTTATCTATAGGCCTGGCTGCGGGTCCATTAGGTTAATGAGGCAGATCAGACCTGGTAGGACGCTCCTTCCTGCTCTTCCTACACATATATGAATGCATGAAAAGCCTGCAATTATGTTATATGCTCTGCTGAACTCTCTAATGGAACCTCTGGCTGGTGGGTGTGAAGAATGCCAGAGATGTACATACATTTTACACTGCTTATGTTGCCTTTATGTAAAATGCTGCTGATGTGAGGCAAGGGTCCTGGTTTACTAAAGAGGAACTGTAACCGAGAATTGAACTTCACCCCAATCAGTAGCCGATACCCACTTTCCCACGAGAAATCTATTCCTTTTCTCAAATAGATCATCAGAGGGGTCTATATGACTGATATTATGGTGAAACCCCTCCCATAGTGTGATGTCATGACCATGGTCCTGACAGATTGCTGTCTGCATTGTGGGAAATAACAGCTGTTTCCAACTGTTAAACAAGCAGTATCTCCCTCTGTGCATAGAACTCTCAGTAATAAACATTCCGCACAGATCACCTGGCAGGACTATTATTATTTATTGTATTTATAAAGCACCAACATACAGTATTACGCGGCGCTGGACAATAAATATATACAATAATACACAGATGACAGACATAACATGGTTATACAACATAGAACAAAGTTCTATATGCGATTATGGGCTGGTTAGGTAGGCCCAGCAATACAAGTACAGGCTGTCATAGGAAAGAAGCACATGATCCTGTAGATCAGTGTTTCTCAACATTTTATTGCTTTTTACCCCTTTTAAAACCCTGTAGTCACTTAGTACCCCCTAGCACAGTAAACATTATCACAAGTACCCCTTGATAAATATATATTTAATCATAGTACATGATAATTGGTTATAAACAATTTCCAAACATTTACTATTGCTTTTAATTAGCTAAAATACTAATTTGGTGTTGTTAAACTAAGATTTATAATTTTCTAAAACCCTAAATTTGTTATTCTTGGTTAAGTTTCTCACACGAGAACCTGAGGCTGTAGATTACACTAGGGAAGGGAGGACCCTGGCAGAGGCTTACAATCTAAGGGGGGGGGGGGGGGGGGACTAAAGATGTCACCCACCTGTGATAAATAACAGAATGTAAATCAGGGAAAGGTAACATTTCACAATGTATTAAATATACCTATGAGAATAGATGTGTACTAAATACCGTAATCTATAAAGGAATATTGGGGGGGGGGTCATCAACAAGACAAACCTAGGCAGTTGCCTAGTGCCTAGAGAGAGTCTAGGGGCCTAGTGGTTGCTACCCCCCACCAAATCTTAACTTCTTGCCGACTGCCTAACGCCAATGGGCGTGGCCGCGGCGGCAGCCCCAGGACTCGGGAGACTGTAAAGGCGCAGTTTATTTACATGTACAGTGCTGCGATCAGCAGCAGTGCTGTACTGAGGACAGCGGTGTGACATGGCTGTCCCCCTGGGGGACAAGAGAGCGACCGGCTCTCATAGGCAGAAGGCTATGACAGCCGATAGCCATGATTGGCCGGCTGGGGGGAGGGAGGGATTTGAAAAATAAATAAATAGGAAAAAAAATAACAAAATAAAGATATCAATATTTTTTTTTTTTTTAAATAAACAACTTGGGGGTGATCAGACCACACCAACAGAGAGCTCTGTTGGTGGGGGGAAAAGGGGGGGATCACTTAGGGCCTGTACACACTGCTGCGCTTGCGTTGCGTTTTTAAAAACGTATGCGTTTTTAAAAACGCAAGGTCTTTTGAAAAAGAATGAAAATCGTGATGACTTGTACAGACTGGTGCGATGCGTTTTTAAAAAAACGCAAACGCAGTGCCTGCTGCGCTTTTTTAAGCGCAGCGCATGAAAAACGCATTAAAAACGCATGCGCTTGCGTTTTTGCCTGTGTTTTTCAGTGTGTACAGGCCCTTATGTGCTGTGTTGTGCGGCCCTGCAGCTTGGCCTTAAAGCTGCAGTGGCCATTTTAGTAAAAATGTGCCTGGTCTTTAGGGGGGTTTACAACTGTGGTCCTCAAGTGGTTAAAGAAAAAAAGCCAGGGGATCATTAGCGGCCAGTGGGCAAAAACTGCTGTCTTGCCCAGGGCCCAATTATATCTTAATCCTTTCCCGTCCCTCTCACTTCAGGTGTCCTTTAAGAAATCTTACATATTGTCTGCAGACGTACTAGTTTAGATGTTCAGTGTGAACTGGGGATTGGTTTTCTATCAGCAGTGGCTTCTGAGTGCAGGAAAGAGATAAAAAAGGTCAATAGTTCATAGATTTTAGCTCTGGCGTACTTCAATGAATGTGTCATTGAGCAAAAACAGTAAAACAGTAAAAACTTAAAAATTAGATTTAAATATAAAATAAAACTGTGGAATATCTTAAAGAGAACCCGAGGTGTGTTTAAAGAATGTTATCTGCATACAGAGGCTGGATCTGCCTATACAGCCCAGCCTCTGTTGCTATCCCAAACCCCACTAAGGTCCCCCTGCACTCTGCAATCCCTCATAAATCACAGCCGTGCTGTGAGGCTGTGTTTACATCTGTAGTGTCAGTCTCAGCTGCTCCCCTGCCTCCTGCATAGCTCCGGTCCCTGCCCCCGTCCCTTCCCTCCAATCAGCAGGGAGGGAAGGGATGCAGGCGGGGACCGGAGTTCTGCAGGAGGCGGGGAGAACAGCAGACTGATACTATAGAGATAAACACAGCCAGCTCTGACAAGCTGTTTGTCAGCAGCGTGGCTGTGATTTATGGGGGATTGCAGAGTGCAGGGGGACCTTAGGGGGGTTTGGGATAGCAACAGAGGCTGGGCTGTATAGGTAAATCCAGCCTCTGTATGCAGATAATATTCTTCAAACCCACCTCAGGTTTTCTTTAAGGGATACCCAAGGTGACATGTGACATGATGAGATAGACATGGGTATGTACAGTGCCTAGCACACAAATAACTATGCTGTGTTCCTTTTTTTTCTTTCTCTACCTGAAAGAGTTAAATATCATATATGTAAGTGGCTCACTCAGTCCTGACTCAGGCAGGAAGTGACTACAGTGTGACCCTTGGTGTGACTCTCACTGATAACACAGAAATTTACTTTTTATGTGTTTTCATGTGTTTTAAATCTTATAAATTTTCACGGTAATGATCTTCTAAAATCACAAAATCGATACCTGTTGCATTTTTATTGCAACTGTGTTAAAGGGGTTCTGTGGAGGTTTCTGAGGAGAAAAACTGCCACTTACCTGGAGCTTCTATCAGCCCCCTGCAGTGTAATGTCCCACGCCATCCTGCTCCCATCCGCCGTTCCCGCAGCCTGCACCGAGCTATTATTCGTCTGACACACAGACGAATAATGCGCGCTACCGCGCCTCCGCTCGCGTCATCTGAGGCTTACTGTGCAGGCGCAGTACAAAGGTTTCTTGTACTGCGCTTGCGCAGTAAGCTTCCGATGACGCAGGCGGAAGCGAGTGGGTGCGCGGCCACTGTAGCGCAGCCGCAGTTGGATCCCATGCTGCTTAGACCGGGGCCGGCGGCGAAGAACGGCAGATGGGAGGAGGAGGACGGCGTGGGACATTACCGCTGCACGGGGCTGATAGAAGCCCAAGGTAAGTGTCTGTTTTTCTCCTCCGCAATCCCCCACAGAACTCCTTTAAGAGTAAAAAAAATGTTTGAAAATCGCTTACTCAAAGAATTTTTTTTAAAAAAATCACTTACCGATTGTAATCTTCAGTGTGAAACTGTCCTAAGAGCTGTTTAATATTGCAAATTGCAACACAATCACAAATGCAATTCACGCTTCTTTGCGATTCTTCAATTGCTTTCACTGATGGCGTTTTGCGATTTTCTATGGACGCTAGGAACACAAAGAGGAATGCAGTAGAAATGCAGGGTGTTCACACTCAAGCAAAACGGGATTGCACTACATTGAAAGGGTTACAATAGCAAAATTGCAAAGTTTCCTTTCTTTTCCCCACAGGTTCACTTTAATATTTTCCCCCGATTAAAAAAACAAAACAAAAACTAAGAACAGAAAAAAATCTAAATTACCGTATATACTCAAGTATAAGTCTAGAAATTTAGGTCTGACTCACTTAATAAAAGTACAGGGGTCGACTTATACACGAGTCGCGGGCAACTCTGAGCACCCTAATTTGTGTACTATTAATGACATTCCCATTTACAAAAGTTTACCCAGTGTAAGTGACACTTTCTTGATAAAGGAAATGCCAAGAAAACACAGGTCTGGAAGTCCTGGCCACAACAATTACCAAGGAAACAGGCAGGAGGGAAAATACTAGGCTGCAGGAAGGGGCCTGGAGGGGTTATTGACTGCACTTAAGGGACTCGAGGGGGTAATGACTGCAATACTGTATGCAGTGCTGTCATCAACCCCTCCTGGGCCCCAAGTGCAGCTGTTAATTCTTCCTGGTTCCCATGTTCAGCCATTACCTTTGCTGGGTAGACTTATACCTGAGTCAATACAAACATCCAGCTTAAGAGGTTGAAGTTTGCAGTCAATTTATACACACGGTCGACTTGTACATTTTTAAACTACAAAATATAATGAATACATTTAAAAAAACCTTTACTACGAATCTACTTTTAAGGCCCATACATACACGTGACAAATGTCGCCCGTTGGAGATGTCAGCTTT